>NC_087399.1:12881562-13188516 GCF_031307605.1 Tribolium castaneum | reverse complement strand
TCTACTAAAGTGTTAGACACAATTAATTTGGTTTAATTTTAGTTTTTCAAACATTTTATTTTAAAGCAAATTTTTGTTAAAGATTATTTATATCCAACTCTATAACTCGCTTATGGTTGGTCCTACAAAAAAATGCAAATAACTATTTTGTAGGAAATTTTATCAGCTTTTATTTTGAAAAAAAGATAAAAATTGATAGGAGTAACTGTTTTCGAGATATATGCAAGAAACCAAAAAACTGTTACCTTAATTAAGCGTTTGCATATAAGCAAATTTAGTACTTTTAGTATTATTATTATTAATGTTATTGTTATTAATATGACGACTAAAGACGACACTGAAACATTTAGTGACTTTTATGTCTTCTCCTTTTTCCTCTACTAAAGTGTTAGACACAATTAATTTAGTTTAATTCCGGTTTTTCAAGCATTTTATTTTAAAACAAATTTTAGTTAAATATTATTTATGTCCAACTCTATAACTCGTTTATGCTTGGTCCTACAAGAAAAATGTAAATAACTATTTTGTTGGAAATTTTATCAGCTTTAATTTTGAAAGAAAGATAAAATTTGATAGGTGTAACTGTTTTCGAGATATAAGCAAAAAACCAATAAGAAAACTGTAACTGTTACTGAACAAAAATGTAATTCAGTTTTCAATGTTTGAGATGAAGACGAAAATGCAGCATTTAAAAACGACTCTGAGGACTTCAGTGACTTTTATGTCACCTCCTTTTTCTTCTAATAAAGTATTGGACCCAATAAATTAAGTGTATTTTAAATCACAAGACATTTTCTGTTAAAGCACTTTTTTTTAAATATTAATAATTTTTAAACTTATATCTCGCTTATGGTTAGTCTTACATAAAAAATGCAAATAACTATTTTGTAGGAAATTTTATCAGCTTTAATTTTAAAAGAAAGATAAAAATTGATAGGAGTAACTGTTTTCGAGATATAAGCAAAAAACCAATAAGAAAACTGTAACTGTTACTGAACAAAAATGTAATTCAGTTTTCATTGTTTGAGACGAAGACGAAAATGCAGCATTTAAAATCGACTCTGAAAACTTCAGTGACTTTTATGTTTTACCAGTTTTAAAATGAGTTATTAATTTTATTCAATTTCTTGCCTAAAAACACAGATCACAGATGATCTCTTGCATAGAAATGAGAAAACGATTTTGTAGGAAATTTTATCAGCTTTAATTTTGAAGGAAAGATAAAAATTTATAAAAGTAACTGTTTTCGAGATATAAGCAAAAAACCAAAGTGAAAACTGTAACAGTTACTGAACAAAAATGTAATTCAGTTTTCAATGTTTGAGACGAAGACGAAAATGCAGCATTTAAAAACGACTCTGAAGACTTCAGTGACTTTTAAGTCACCTCCTTTTTTTTCTAATAAAGTATTGGACCCAATAAATTAAGTGTATTTTAAATCACAAGACATTTTCTGTTAAAGCACTTTTTTTTTAATTATTGATTATTTTCAAACTTATATCTCGCTTATGGTTAGTCCTACATGAAAAATGCAAATAACTATTTTGTAGGAAATTTTATCACCTTTAATTTTGGTGAAAAAGTAAAAATTGATAGGAGTAACTGTTTTCGAGATATAAGCAAAAAACAAAAAAACTGTTACCTTAATTAAGCGCTTGCATATAAGCAAATTTAGTACTACTAGTATTGTTATTATAAATGTTATTGTTATTAATATGACGACTAAAGACAACTCTAAGACTTTTGTGACTTTTATGTCTCCTCCTTTTTCCTCTACTAAAGTGTTAGACACAATTAATTTAGTTTAATTTCAGTTTTTCAAACATTTTATATTAAAGCTAATTTTTGTTAAATATTAAAAACTATAAAATGGCTTAGATTGCCTAAAAACACAGATCACACATGATCTTTTGCATAGAAATGAGAAAACGCTCATGTAACACACAAAATAAGCTCCTTTTTTTCTTATTAAAATTATTATTATTATTATTACTTTTGTTAATATTACTATTATTATTATTATTATTATTAATATTATTATTATTATTATTATTATTATTATTATTATTATTATTATTATTATTAACTTTTGTATAGTAAATGTTTTTATACCAGTTTTAAAATGAGTTATTAATTTTAGACAATTTCTTGCCTAAAAACACAGATCACAGATGATTTCTTGCATAGAAATGAGATAACACTCATATAACACACAAAATAAGCTTCATTTTTGCTTAGAAAACTAAGCTTACTTTTATTACTATTATTATTATTATTATTAATATTATTGTTATTATTATTATTGTTTATATTATTATTATTATTATTATTATTATTATTATTATTATTATTAGTATTATTATTATTATTAACTTTTGTATAGTAAATGTTTTTATACCAGTTTTAAAATGAGTTATTAATTTTAGACAATTTCTTGCCTAAAAACACAGATCACAGATGATCTCTTGCATAGAAATGAGAAAACGCTCATATAACACACAAAATAAGCTTCATTTTTGCTTAGAAAACTAAGCTTACTTTTATTACTATTATTATTTTTATTATTATTATTATTATTACTATTATTATTATTTATATTATTATTATTATTATTATTATTATTATTGTTATTATTATTATTATTATTGTTATTATTATTATTATTATTACTATTATTAAAAACTTATATTAAACAGACAGAAATCGTCGTATTCTGACACATAAAAACGAATTACGTTATAGACTTGACGAGAACGGCGTATCTCGGACTCTTATAGGACTCTTATAGGGTCAAAAAGTATCAGTTTGGATTAAAACAAATTATTTTTGTTGACTCTCAGTCTGAATTGTTCATCAGTTGAAAGAAAAACGGCTTATTTTAGACGATCTTTTGCTTTGAACAAGAAAACTTACATCGAACAGACTAAAAACGTATTAATCTGGCATAAAAGAGCAATTTAAGTATCACTTTGGATAAAGGCAGCTAATCCTTTTCGTTTCATTGCCTAAAACAGACAAAATTGTTAAAAAATCTAACAAAAACGCTGTATTCTAGCACAAAATACTAATTACATTATAGTTTCGACGAGAATACCTTATTTGGAATGATTTTATGCTTCCAAACGAGTAAATTTTTATTAAACAGATGCCAAACATCATGTTTTGTCCTATAAAGACATTTTATATTGCAGTTTGTATTAAAACAAAATATTTTCGTTGATTCTTTGTTAGAAGCAGCAAACCTAACATTAAAGAATCTGAAAACTTTGTATTCGGACACAAACCACCAAATTTTGTATCAGTTTAGACAAAAACGGTTGATTTTCGACAATATTTTGCTTTGAACAAGAAAATTTATATCAAACTGACTATAAAAACGTCTTATTCTGGCTGAAAACTGCAAATTATATATCACAGTTTGGATAAAAACCAATTATTTTCGTTAATTCATTGTTACAAACAAGAAACCTTACATCAAAGTAACTGAAAACCTCTTATTCAGGCACAGAAATTCGAATTACGTTTCAGTCTGGACAAAAACTGCTTACTTTAGACGATCCTTTGTTTTGAATACAAAACATTAAAGATTAAAAACGTCTTATTCTGGCTGAAAACTGCAAATTATATATTACTCTAGATAAAAGCAATTTATCCTGATTACTCCTTTGCTTAGAATAGAGCAAACTTGTATAAAACTTAATGAAAACTTTAAATTTCGTCTCAAAGAAATAATTTACATTATAGTTTTGACAAGCACTGTTTATTTCAAACGAATTTATGATTCGAAACTAATGAACTTTTATGGGGCAGATGCAAAACCACATATTACCATATAAAGCGTTGTTTTAAAGCAAAGTATTACCTTTTGCAACAAGAAATTTCACGTCAAAGAAACTGAAAACTTCTTATCCATGCATAAATATCGAATTACGTATCAGTTTAGGCAAATACATCTTATTTTAAACGACTCCTTGCTATAAACAAGAAAAATTTTATCAAGCTAATTGAAAACGTCTTATTCTCGAAAGTAAGAGCAAATTATGTATCAGTTTTAACAAAAGCGGATTACTCTGTTTGATTCTATGCTTAGAGTAGAGTAAACTACTATAAAACGTAATGAAAACTCTATATTCAAGCTCAAAAAAACAAATTACGTTATAGTTTTGGCAAAAAAAAAATATTTCGGACGATTACATACTTCAAAGTAAGCAAACTTTAATTGAACAAGTGCAAAAGCTAATACTTTGCTTTAAAATAACGATTTATGTGGTAATATGGTATTTTGCATCTGTCCTATAAAAGTTTACTCGTTTCGCTCCATTGAATCATTCGAAATAAATTATTTTGACACAACAACAACGAAAATAATTTGTTTTTGTTTAAACTGTATCATCATAAGTCGCTTTTATAAAACGAACTAAGACGTTTGGCATTTGTTTAGTGAAAGTTTTCTCGTTTGGGGGCATAAAATCGTTTGAAATTAACAGTTCTGGTCAAAACTATAACGTAAATTATTTCTTTGAGACGAAATTTAAAGTTTTCATTAAGTTTTATACAAGTTTGCTCTATTCTAAGCAAAGGAGTAATCAGGATAAACTGCTTTTATCCAGAGTAATACATAATTTGCAGTTTTGAGCCAGAATAAGACGTTTTTAATCTTTTTAATGTAAGTTTTCGTGTTCAAAAGAAAGAATCGTCTTAAATAAGCAATTTGTGTCTAGACTGAAACGTAATTTGATTTTCTGGGCCTGAATAAGAGGTTTTCAGTTTCTTTGATGTAAGGTTTCTTGTTTGTAACAATGAATAAACGAAAATCATTGGTTTTAATCCAAACTGTGACATAAATCGTTTTTTAAAGGCGAAATCAGACGTTTTGCCTCTATTCAGTGAAAGTATACTGGTTTCAAAGCATAGAATCGTTTGAAATTAACAGTTCTCGTCAAGACTATAACGCAAATCTTTAAAGTGATACAAAGAAATAATTTACGTTATAGTTTTGACCAGAACTGTTAATTTCAAACGATTTTATGCCCCCAAACGAGAAAACTTTCACTAAACAGATGCCAAACGTCTTAGTTCGTTTTATAAAAGCGACTTATGTTACAGTTTAAACAAAAACAAATTATTTTCGTTGTTGTTGTGTCAAAATAATTTATTTCGAATGATTCAATGGAGCGAAACGAGTAAACTTTTATAGGACAGATGCAAAATACCATATTACCACATAAATCGTTATTTTAAAGCAAAGTATTAGCTTTTGCACTTGTTCAATTAAAGTTTGCTTGCTTCGAAGTATGTAATCGTCCGAAATATTTTTTTTTTGCCAAAACTATAACGTAATTTGTTCTTTTGAGCTTGAATATAGAGTTTTCATTACGTTTTATAGTAGTTTACTCTACTCTAAGCATAGAATTAAACAGAGTAATCCGCTTATGTTAAAACTGATACATAATTTGCTCTTATTTTCGAGAATAAGATGTTTTCAATATGCTTGATAAAATTTTTCTTGTTTATAGCAAGGAATCGTTTAAAATAAGCTGTATTTGCCTAAACTGATACGTAATTCGATATTTATGCATGGATACGAAGTTTTCAGTTTCTTTGACGTGAAATTTCTTGTTGCAAAAGGTAATACTTTGCTTTAAAACAACGCTTTATATGGTAATATGTGGTTTTACATCTGCCCCATAAAAGTTCATTAGTTTCGAATCATAAATTCGTTTGAAATAAACATTGCTGGTCAAAACTATAACGCAAATGATTTCTTTGAGACGAAATTTAAAGTTTTTATTAAGTTTTATACAAGTTTACTCTATTCTAAGTAAAGGAGTAATCAGGATAAATTGCTTTTATCTAGAGTAATATATAATTGCAGTTTTCAGCCAGAATAAGACGTTTTTAATCTTTTTAATGTAAGTTTTCGTGTTCAAGACAAAAGATCGTCTAAAATAAGCAGTTTTTGTCCAGACTGAAACGTAATTCGAATTTCTGTGCCTGAATAAGGGGTTTTCAGTTTCTTTGATGTAAGGTTTCTTGTTTGTAACAATGAATTAACAAAAATAATTGGTTTTTATCCAAACTGTGGCATGAATCAGCTTTAAGACTATAACGCAAATCTTTTGTTTTGTGCTAAAATAAGACGTTGTTAGTCAGTTTGATATAAGATTTCTTGTTCAAAGCAAAATATTGTCGAAAATCAACCGTTTTTGTCTAAACTCATACAAAATTCGGTGGTTTGTGTCCGAATACAAAGTTTTCAGATTCTTTAATGTTAGGTTTGCTGCTTCTAACAAAGAATCAACGAAAATATTTTGTTTTAATACAAACTGCAATATAAAATGTCTTTATAGGACAAAACATAATGTTTGGCATCTGTTTAATAAAAATTTACTCGTTTGGAAGCATAGAATCATTCCAAATAAGCTATTCTCGTCGAAACTATAATGTAATTAGTATTTTGTGCTAGAATACAGCGTTTTTGTTAGATTTATTAACAAATTTGTCTATTTTAAGCAATGAAACGAATAGGATTAGCTGCCTTTATCTAAAGTGATACATAAATTGCTCTTTTATGCCAGATTAATACGTTTTTAGTCTGTTCGATGTAAGTTTTCTTGTTCAAAGCAAAAGGTCGTCTAAAATAAGCCGTTTTTGTTTGAACTGATGAACAATTCAGACTGAGAGTCAACAAAAATAATTTATTTTAATCCAAACTGATACTTTTTGACCCTATAAGAGTCTTATAAGAGTCCGAGATACGCCGTTCTCGTCAAGTCTATAACGTAATTCGTTTTTTTGTGTCAGAATACGACGTTTTCTGTCTGTTTAATATAAGTTTTTAATAATAATAATAATAATAATAATAACAATAATAATAATAATAATAATAATAATAATAATAATAATAATAATAATAATAATAATAATAAAAATAATAATACTAATAATAGTAATAATAATAATAATAATAATAATAATAATAAAAAAATAATAATAGTAATAAAAGTAAGCTTAGTTTTCTAAGCAAAAATGAAGCTTATTTTGTGTTATATGAGCGTTTTCTCATTTCTATGCAAGAAATCATCTGTGATCTGTGTTTTTAGGCAAGAAATTGTCTAAAATTAATAACTCATTTTAAAACTGGTATAAAAACATTTACTATACAAAAGTTAATAATAATAATAATAATAATAATAGTAATAAAAGAAATAATAAAAGAAATAATAATAATAATAATAATAATAATAATAATAATGATAATAATACTTATAATAATGAATTTCTTTCTAAATTAAAGCTTAGTTTTTCTAAGCAAAAATGATGCTTATTTTGTGTTATCTGAGCGTTTTCTCATTTCCATGCAAGAGATCATCTGTGATCTGTGTTTTTAGGCAAGAAATTGTCTAAAATTAATAACTCATTTTAAAACTGGTATAAAAACATTTACTATACAAAAGTTATAATCGGTTTTTAATAATAATAATATTAATAATAATAATAATAATAATAATAACAATAATAAAAATAATAACAATAATAATAATAATAAAAATAATAATAATAGTAATAAAAGTAAGCTTAGTTTTCTAGGCAAAAATGAAGCTTATTTTGTGTGTTATATGAGCGTTTTCTCATTTCTATGCAAGAGATCATCTGTGATCTGTGTTTTTAGGCAAGAAATTGTCTAAAATTAATAACTCATTTTAAAACTGGTATAAAAACATTTACTATTCAAAAGTTATAATCGGTTTTTAATAATAATAATATTAATAATAATAATAATAATAATAATAAAATTAATAATACTAATAATAGTAATAATAATAATAATAATAATAATAATAATAATAAAATAATAATAATAGGAATAAAAGTAAGCTTAGTTTTCTAAGCAAAAATGAAGCTTATTTTGTGTTATCTGAGCGTTTTCTCATTTCTATGCAAGAGATCATCTGTGATCTGTGTTTTTAGGCAAGAAATTGTCTAAAATTAATAACTCATTTTAAAACTGGTATAAAAACATTTACTATACAAAAGTTATAATCGGTTTTTAATAATAATAATATTAATAATAATAATAATAATAATAATAGTAATAATAATAATAAAAACAATAGTAATAATAATAATAATTTTAAAAATAATAATAATAGTAGTAATAAAAGTAAGCTTAGTTTTCTAAGCAAAAATAAAGCTTATTTTGTGTGTTATATGAGTGTTTTCTCATTTCTATGCAAGAAATCATCTGTGATCTGTGTTTTTAGGCAAGAAATTGTCTAAAATTAATAACTCATTTTAAAACTGGTATAAAAACATTTACTATTCAAAAGTTATAAGCGGTTTTTAATAATAATAATATTAATAATAATAATAATAATAATAATAATAATAATAATAATAATAATAATAATAATAATAATAATAATAATAATAATAATAATAATAATAATAATAATAATAATAATAATAATAATAATAATAATAATAATAATAATAATAAAAATAATAATAATAGTAATAAAAGTAAGCTTAGTTTTCTAAGCAAAAATGAAGCTTATTTTGTGTGTTATATGAGTGTTTTCTCATTTCTATGCAAGAAATCATCTGTGATCTGTGTTTTTAGGCAAAAAATTGTCTAAAATTAATAACTCATTGTAAAACTGGTATAAAAACATTTACTATTCAAAAGTTAATAATAATAATAATAATAATAATAATAATAATAATAATAATAATAATAATAATAATTATAATAATATTAACAATAATAATAATAATAATAATAATAATAATAATAATAGTAATAGTAACAAAAGTAATAATAATAATAATACTTTTAATAAGGAGAAACGGAGCTTATTTTGTGTGTTACATGAGCGTTTTCTCATTTCTATGCAAAAGATCATGTGTGATCTGTGTTTTTAGGCAATCTAAGCCATTTTATAGCTTTTTATATTTAACAAAAATTTGCTTTAAAATAAAATGTTTGAAATACTGAAATTAAACTAAATTAATTGTGTCTAACACTTTAGTAGAGGAAAAAAGAGAAGACATAAAAGTCACTAAAGTCTTAGAGTTGTCTTTAGTCGTCATATTAATAACAATAACATTTATAATAACAATACTAGTAGTACTAAATTTGCTTATATGCAAGCGCGTAATTAAGACAACAGTTTTTTTGTTTTTTGCTTATATCTCGAAAACAGTTACACCTATCAATTTTTACCTTTTCACCAAAATTAAAGGTGATAAAATTTCCTACAAAATAGTTATTTGCATTTTTCATGTAGAACTAACCATAAGCGAGATATAAGTTTAAAAATAATTAATAATTAAAAAAAATGTGTTTTAACAGAAAATGTCTTGTGATTTAAAATACACTTAATTTATTGGATCCAATACTTAATTAGAAGAAAAAGGAGGTGACAGTAAATGCAGCATTTTCGTCTTCGTCTCAAACATTGAAAACTGAATTACATTTTTGTTCAGTAACTGTCGTCGAAGACGAAAATGCAGCATCTGCAAACGACTCTAAAAACTTCAGTGACTTTTATGTCACCTCCTTTTTTTTCTAATAAAGTATTGGACCCAATAAATTAAGTGTATTTTAAATCACAAGGCATTTTCTGTTAAAGCACTTTTGTTTTAAATATTAATTATTTTCAAACTTATATCTCGCTTATGGTTAGTCGTACATGAAAAATGCAAATAAATATTTTGTAGGAAATTTTATCAGCTTTAATTTTAGTAAAAAGATAAAAATTGATAGGAGTAACTGTTTTCGAGATATAAGCTAGAAACCAAAAAACTGTTACCTTAATTAAGCGCTTGCATATAAGCAAATATGGTACTACTAGTATTATTATTATTAATGTTATTGTTATTAATATGACGACTAAAAACGACTCTGAAGACTTTAGTGACCTTTATGTCTTCTCCTTTTTCCTCTACTAAAGTGTTAGTCACAATTAATTTGGTTTAATTTTAGTTTTTCAAACATTTTATTTTAAAGCAAATTTTTGTTAAAGATTATTTATATCCAACTCTATAACTCGCTTATGGTTGGTCCTACAAAAAAATGCAAATAATTATTTTGTAGGAAATTTTATCAGCTTTAATTTTGAAGAAAAGATAAAAATTGATAGGAGTAACTGTTTTCGAGATATAAGCAAGAAACCAAAAAACTGTTACCTTAATTAAGCGTTTGCATATAAGCAAATTTAGTACTTTTAGTATTATTATTATTAATGTTATTGTTATTAATATGACGACTAAAGACGACTCTGAAACATTTAGTGACTTTTATGTCTTCTCCTTTTTCCTCTACTAAAGTGTTAGACACAATTAATTTAGTTTAAATCCGGTTTTTCAAGCATTTTATTTTAAAACAAATTTTTGTTAAATATTATTTATGTCCAACTTTATAACTCGTTTATGCTTGGTCCTACAAGAAAAATGTAAATAACTATTTTGTTGGAAATTTTATCAGCTTTAATTTTGGAAGAAAGATAAAATTTGATAGGAGTAACTGTTTTCGAGATATAAGCAAAAAACCAATAAAAAAACTGTAACTGTTACTGAACAAAAATGTAATTCAGTTTTCAATGTTTGAGACGAAGACGAAAATGCAGCATTTAAAAACGACTCTGAAGACTTCAGTGACTTATATGTCACCTTCTTTTTCTTCTAATAAGGACCCAATAAATTAAGTGTATTTTAAATCACAAGACATTTTCTGTTAAAGCACTTTTTTTTAAATATTAATTATTTTCAAACTTATATCTCGCTTATGGTTAGTCCTACATGAAAAATGCAAATAACTATTTTGTAGGAAATTTTATCAGCTTTAATTTTAGTAAAAAGATAAAAATTGATAGAAGTAACTGTTTTCGAGATATAAGCAAGAAACCAAAAAACTGTTACCTTAATTAAGCGCTTGCATATAAGCAAATTTAGTACTAAAAACAACTCAGAAGACTTTGGTGACTTTTATGTCTTCTCCTTTTTCCTATACTAAAGTGTTAGACCCAATTAATTTAGTTTAATATCGGTTTTTCAAACATTTTATTTTAAAGCAAATTTTTGTTAAAGATTATTTATATCCAACTCTATAACTCGCTTATGGTTGGTCCTACAAAAAAATGCAAATAACTATTTTGTAGGAAATGTTTTCAGCTTTAATTTTGAAAAAAAGATAAAAATTGATAGGAGTAACTGTTTTCGAGATATAAGCAAGAAACCAAAAAACTATTACCTTAATTCAGCGTTTGCATATAAGCAAATTTAGTACTATTAGTTTTATTATTATTAATGTTATTGTTATTAATATGACGACTAAAGACGATTCTGAAACCTTTAGAGACTTTTATGTCTTCTCCTTTTTCCTCCACTAAAGTGTTAGGCACAATTAATTTAGTTTAATTTCAGTTTTTCAAACATTTTATTTTAAAGCAAATTTTTGTTAGATATTATTTATATCCATCTCTATAACTCGCTTATGCTTGGTCCTACAAGAAAAATGCAAATAATTACTTTGTTGGAAATTTTATCAGCTTTAATTTTGAAAGAAAGATAAAATTTGATAGGTGTAACTGTTTTCGAGATATAAGCAAAAAACCAAAAAGAAAACTGTAACTGTTACTGAACAAAAATGTAATTCAGTTTTCAATGTTTGAGACGAAGACGAAAATGCAGCATTTAAAAACGACTCTGAAGACTTCAGTGACTTTTATGTCACCTCCTTTTTCTTCTAATAAAGTATTGGACCCAATAAATTAAGTGTATTTTAAATCACAAGGCATTTTCTGTTAAAGCACTTTTGTTTTAAATATTAATTATTTTCAAACTTATATCTCGCTTATGGTTAGTCGTACATGAAAAATGCAAATAACTATTTTGTAGGAAATTTTATCAGCTTTAATTTTAGTAAAAAGATAAAAATTGATAGGAGTAACTGTTTTCGAGATATAAGCTAGAAACCAAAAAACTGTTACCTTAATTAAGCGCTTGCATATAAGCAAATTTAGTACTATTAGTATTATTATTATTAATGTTATTGTTATTAATATGACGACTAAAAACGACTCTGAAGATTTTAGTGACCTTTATGTCTTCTCCTTTTTCCTCTACTAAAGTGTTAGACACAATTAATTTAGTTTAATTTTAGTTTTTCAAACATTTTATTTTAAAGCAAATTTTTGTTAAAGATTATTTATATCCAACTCTATAACTCGCTTATGGTTGGTCTTACAAAAGAAATGCAAATAACTATTTTGTAGGAAATTTTATCAGCTTTAATTTTGAGAGAAAGATAAAAATTGATAGGAGTCATTGTTTTCGAGATATAAGCAAAAAACCAAAGTAAAAACTGTTACAGTTACTGAACAAAAATGTAATTTAGTTTTCAATGTTTGAGACGAAGTCGAAAATGCAGCATTTAAAAACGACTCTGAAGACTTCAGCGACTTTTATGTCACCTCCTTTTTCTTCTAATAAAGTATTGAACCCAATAAATTAAGTATACTGTAAATCACAAGACATTTTCTGTTAAAGCACTTTTTTTTTAAATATTAATAATTTTTAAACTTATATCTCGCTTATGGCTAGTCTTACATGAAAAATGCAAATAACTATTTTGTAGAAAATTTTATCAGCTTCAATTTTAGTAAAAAGATAAAAATTGATATAAGTAACTATTTTCGAGATATAAGCAAGAAACCAAAAAACTGTTACCTTAATTAAGCGTTTGCATGTAAGCAAATTTAGTACTATTAGAATTATTATTATTAATGTTATTGTTATTAATATGACGATTAAAAACGACTCTGAAGACTTTAGTGACCTTTATGTCTTCTCCTTTTTCCTCTACTAAAGTGTTAGACTCAATTAATTTAGTTTAATTTCGGTTTTTCAAACATTATATTTTAAAGCAAATTTTTGTTAAAGATTATTTATATCCAACTCTATAACTCGCTTATGGTTGGTCTTACAAAAGAAATGCAAATAACTATTTTGTAGGAAATTTTATCAGCTTTAATTTTGAAAGAAAGATAAAAATTGATAGGAGTAATTGTTTTCGAGATATAAGCAAAAAACCAAAGTAAAAACTGTTACAGTTACTGAACAAAAATGTAATTCAGTTTTCAATGTTTGAGACGAAGACGAAAATGCAGCATTTAAAATCGACTCTGAAAACTTCAGTGACTTTTATGTCACCTCCTATTTCTTCTAATAAAGTATTGGACCCAATAAATTAAGTGTATTATAAATCACAAGACATTTTCTGTTAAAACACTTTTTTTTAATTATTAATTATTTTCAAACTTATATCTCGCTTATGGTTAGTTCTACATGAAAAATGCAAATAACTATTTTGTAGGAAATTTTATCACCTTTAATTTTGGTGAAAAAGTAAAAATTGATAGGAGTAACTGTTTTCGAGATATAAGCAAAAAACAAAAAAACTGTTACCTTAATTAAGCGCTTGCATATAAGCAAATTTAGTACTACTAGTATCGTTATTATAAATGTTATTGTTATTAATATGACGACTAAAGACAACTCTAAAACTTTAGTGACTTTTATGTCTCCTCCTTTTTCCTCTACTAAAGTGTTAGACACAATTAATTTAGTTTAATTTCAGTTTTTCAAACATTTTATTTTAAAGCAAATTTTTGTTAAATATTAAAAACTATAAAATGGCTTAGATTGCCTAAAAACACACATCACTCATGATCTTTTGCATAGAAATGAGAAAACGCTCATGTAACACACAAAATAAGCTCCATTTTTTCTTATTAAAAGTATTATTATTATTATTACTTTTGTTACTATTACTATTATTATTATTATTATTATTATTATTATTGTTATTATTATTATTATTAACTTTTGTATAGTAAATGTTTTTATACCAGTTTTAAAATGAGTTATTAATTTTAGACAATTTCTTGCCTAAAAACACAGATCACAGATGATTTCTTGCATAGAAATGAGAAAACACTCATATAACACACAAAATAAGCTTCATTTTTGCTTAGAAAACTAAGCTTACTTTTATTACTATTATTATTATTTTTATTATTATTATTATTATTATTATTATTATTATTATTATTATTATTATTATTATTATTATTATTATTATTATTATTATTATTATTATTATTATTATTATTATTATTATTATTATTATTATTATTATTATTATTATTATTATTATTATTATTATTATTATTATTATTATTATTATTATTATTATTATTATTATTATTAAAAACCGATTATAACTTTTGTATAGTATTGTTTTTATACCAGTTTTAAAATGAGTGATTAATTTTAGCCAATTTCCTGCCTAAAAACTATAAAATGGCTAAGATTGCCTAAAAACACTGACCACACATGATCTTTTGCATAGAAATGAGAAAACGCTCATATAACACAAAATAAGCTTCATTTTTGCTTAGAAAACTAAGCTTACTTTTATTACTACTATTATTATTATTTTTATTATTATTATTATTATTACTATTATTATTATTATTATTATTATTATTAATATTATTATTATTAAAAACCGAATATAACTTTTGTATAGTAAATGTTTTTATACCAGTTTTAAAATGAGTTATTAGTTTTAGACAATTTCTTGCCTAAAAACACAGATCACAAATGATCTCTTGCATAGAAATGAGAAAACGCTCAGATAACACACAAAATAAGCTTCATTTTTGCTTAGAAAACTAATCTTACTTTTATTACTATTATTATTATTTTTATTATTATTATTATTATTATTATTATTATTATTATTATTATTACTATTATTATTATTATTATTATTATTATTATTATTATTATTATTATTATTATTATTATTATTATTATTATTATTATTATTATTAATATTATTAACTTTTGTATAGTAAATGTTTTTATATCAGTTTTAAAATGAGTTATTAATTTTAGACAATTTCTTGCATAGAAATGAGAAAACGCTCATAACACAAAATAAGCTTCATTTTTGCTTAGAAAACTAAGCTTACTTTTATTACTATTATTATTTTTATTATTATTATTATTATTACTATTATTAGTATTATTATTATTATTATTATTATTATTATTATTATTATTGTTATTATTATTATTATTATTAATAACTTATATTAAACAGACAGAAAACGTCGTATTCTGACACAAAAAAACGAATTACGTTATAGACTTGACGAGAACGGCGTATCTCGGACTCTTATAGGACTCTTATAGGGTCAAAAAGTATCAGTTTGGATTAAAATAAATTATTTTTGTTGACTCTCAGTCTGAATTGTTCATCAGTTCAAACAAAAACGGCTTATTTTAGACGATCTTTTGCTTTGAACAAGAAAACTTACATCGAACAGACTAAAAACGTATTTATCTGGCATAAAAGAGCAATTTATGTATCACTTTAGATAAAGGCAGCTAATCCTATTCGTTTCATTGCTTAAAATAGACAAAATTGTTAATAAATCTAACAAAAACGCTGTATTCTAGCACAAAATACTAATTACATTATAGTTTCGACGAGAATAGCTTATTTGGAATGATTCTATGCTTTCAAACGAGTAAATTTTTATTAAACAGATGCCAAACATCATGTTTTGTCCTATAAAGACATTTTATATTGCAGTTTGTATTAAAACAAAATATTTTCGTTGATTCTTTGTTAGAAGCAGCAAACCTAACATTAAAGAATCTGAAAACTTTGTATTCGGACACAAACCACCGAATTTTGTATCAGTTTAGACAAAAACGGTTGATTTTCGACAATATTTTGCTTTGAACAAGAAAACTTATATCAAACTGACTAAAAACGTCTTATTTTAGCACAAAACAAAAGATATAGCGTTATAGTCTTAAAGCTGATTCATGCCACAGTTTGGATAAAAACCAATTATTTTTGTTAATTCATTGTTACAAACAAGAAACCTTACATCAAAGAAACTGAAAACCCCTTATTTAGGCACAGAAATTCGAATTACGTTTCAGTCTGGACAAAAACTGCTTATTTTAGACGATCTTTTGTCTTTAACACGAAAACTTACATTAAAAAGATTAAAAACGTCTTATTCTGGCTGAAAACTGCAAATTATATATTACTCTAGATAAAAGCAATTTATCCTGATTACTCCTTTGCTTAGAATAGAGCAAACTTGTATAAAACTTAATGAAAACTTTAAATTTCGTCTCAAAGAAATAATTTACATTATAGTTTTGACAAGCACTGTTTATTTCAAACGAATTTATGATTCGAAACTAATGAACTTTTATGGGGCAGATGCAAAGCCACATATTACCATATAAAGCGTTGTTTTAAAGCAAAGCATTACCTTTTGCAACAAGAAATTTCACGTGAAAGAAACTGAAAACTTCTTATCCATGCATAAATATCGAATTACGTATCAGTTTAGGCAAATACAGCTTATTTAAACGATTCCTTGCTATAAACAAGAAAAATTTTATCAAGCTAATTGAAAACGTCTTATTCTCGAAAATAAGAGCAAATTATGTATCAGTTTTAACAAAAGCGGATTACTCTGTTTGATTCTATGCTTAGAGTAGAGTAAACTACTATAAAACGTAATGAAAACTCTATATTCAAGCTCAAAAGAACAAATTACGTTATAGTTTTGGCAAAAAAAAATATTTCGGACGATTACATACTTCGAAGTAAGCAAACTTTAATTGAACAAGTGCAAAAGCTAATACTTTGCTTTAAAATAACGATTTATGTGGTAATATGGTATTTTGCATCTGTCCTATAAAAGTTTACTCGTTTCGCTCCATTGAATCATTCGAAATAAATTATTTTGACACAACAACAACGAAAATAATTTGTTTTTGTTTAAACTGTATCATAAGTCGCTTTTATAAAACGAACTAAGACGTTTGGCATTTGTTTAGTGAAAGTTTTCTCGTTTGGGGGCATAAAATCGTTTGAAATTAACAGTTCTGGTCAAAACTATAACGTAAATTATTTCTTTGAGACGAAATTTAAAGTTTTCATTAAGTTTTATACAAGTTTGCTCTATTCTAAGCAAAGGAGTAATCAGGATAAACTGCTTTTATCCAAAGTAATACATAATTTGCAGTTTTGAGCCAGAATAAGACGTTTTTTATCTTTTTAATGTAAGTTTTCGTGTTCATAAGAAAGAATTGTCTTAAATAAGCAATTTGTGTCTAGACTGAAACGTAATTTTTTCTGGGCCTGAATAAGAGGTTTTCAGTTTCTTTGATGTAAGGTTTCTTGTTTGTAACAATGAATAAACGAAAATCATTGGTTTTAATCCAAACTGTGACATAAATCGTTTTTTAAAGGCGAAATCAGACGTTTTGCCTCTGTTCAGTGAAAGTATACTGGTTTCAAAGCATAGAATCGTTTGAAATTAACAGTTCTCGTCAAGACTATAACGCAAATCTTTAAAGTGATACAAAGAAATAATTTACGTTATAGTTTTGACCAGAACTGTTAATTTCAAACGATTTTATGCCCCCAAACGAGAAAACTTTCACTAAACAGATGCCAAACGTCTTAGTTCGTTTTATAAAAGCGACTTATGTTACAGTTTAAACAAAAACAAATTATTTTCGTTGTTGTTGTGTCAAAATAATTTATTTCGAATGATTCAATGGAGCGAAACGAGTAAACTTTTATAGGACAGATGCAAAATACCATATTACCACATAAATCGTTATTTTAAAGCAAAGTATTAGCTTTTGCACTTGTTCAATTAAAGTTTGCTTACTTCGAAGTATGTAATCGTCCGAAATATTTTTTTTTTGCCAAAACTATAACGTAATTTGTTCTTTTGAGCTTGAATATAGAGTTTTCATTACGTTGTATAGTAGTTTACTCTACTCTAAGCATAGAATCAAACAGAGTAATCCGCTTTTGTTAAAACTGATACATAATTTGCTCTTATTTTCGAGAATTAGACGTTTTCAATATGCTTGATAAAATTTTTCTTGTTTATAGCAAGGAATCGTTTAAAATAAGCTGTATTTGCCTAAACTGATACGTAATTCGATATTTATGCATGGATACGAAGTTTTCAGTTTCTTTGACGTGAAATTTCTTGTTGCAAAAGGTAATACTTTGCTTTAAAACAACGCTTTATATGGTAATATGTGGTTTTGCATCTGCCCCATAAAAGTTCATTAGTTTCGAATCATAAATTCGTTTGAAATAAACAGTGCTGGTCAAAACTATAACGCAAATTATTTCTTTGAGACGAAATTTAGAGTTTTCATTAAGTTTTATACAAGTTTACTCTATTCTAAGTAAAGGAGTAATCAGGATAAATTGCTTTTATCTAGAGTAAAATATAATTTGCAGTTTTCAGCCAGAATAAGACGTTTTTAATCTTTTTAATGTAAGTTTTCGTGTTCAAGATCGTCTAAAATAAGCAGTTTTTGTCCAGACTGAAATTTAATTCGAATTTCTGTGCCTGAATAAGGGGTTTTCAGTTTCTTTGATGTAAGGTTTCTTGTTTGTAACAATGAATTAACAAAAATAATTGGTTTTTATCCAAACTGTGGCATGAATCAGCTTTAAGACTATAACGCAAATCTTTTGTTTTGTGCTAAATCGAGACGTTTTTAGTCAGTTTGATATAAGTTTTCTTGTTCAAAGCAAAATATTGTCGAAAATCAACCGTTTTTGTCTAAACTGATACAAAATTCGGTGGTTTGTGTCCGAATACAAAGTTTTCAGATTCTTTAATGTTAGGTTTGCTGCTTCTAACAAAGAATCAACGAAAATATTTTGTTTTAATACAAACTGCAATATAAAATGTCTTTATAGGACAAAACATGATGTTTGGCATCTGTTTAATAAAAATTTACTCGTTTGGAAGCATAGAATCATTCCAAATAAGGTATTCTCGTCGAAACTATAATGTAATTAGTATTTTGTGCTAGAATACAGCGTTTCTGTTAGATTTATTAACAATTTTGTCTATTTTAAGCAATGAAACGAATAGGATTAGCTGCCATTATCTAAAGTGATACATAAATTGCTCTTTTATGCCAGATTAATACGTTTTTAGTCTGTTCGATGTAAGTTTTCTTGTTCAAAGCAAAAGATCGTCTAAAATAAGCCGTTTTTGTTTGATCTGATGAACAATTCAGACTGAGAGTCAACAAAAATAATTTATTTTAATCCATACTGATACTTTTTGACCCTATAAAAGTCCTATAAGAGTCCGAGATACGCCGTTCTCGTCAAGTCTATAACGTAATTCGTTTTTTTGTGTCAGAATACGACGTTTTCTGTCTGTTTAATATAAGTTTTTAATAATAATAATAATAATAACAATAATAATAATAATAATAATAATAATAATAATAATAATAAAAATAATAATACTAATAATAGTAATAATAATAACAATAATAATAATAATAATAATAATAATAATAATAATAATAATAATAATAGGAATAATGATAATAATACTTATAATAATGAATTTCTTTCTAAATTAAAGCTTAGTATTTCTAAGCAAAAATGATGCTTATTTTGTGTTATCTGAGTGTTTTCTTATTTCTATGCAAGAGATCATCTGTGATCTGTGTTTTTAGGCAAGAAATTGTCTAAAATTAATAACTCATTTTAAAACTGGTATAAAAACATTTACTATACAAAAGTTATAATCGGTTTTTAATAATAATAATATTAATAAAAATAACTAATAATAATAATAATAATAATAATAATAATAATAATAATAATAATAAAAATAATAACAATAATAATAAAAATAATAATAAAAATAATAATAGTAATAAAAGTAAGCTTAGTTTTCTAAGCAAAAATGAAGCTTATTTTGTGTGTTATATGAGCGTTTTCTCATTTCTTTGCAAGAGATCATCTGTGATCTGTGTTTTTAGGCAAGAAATTGAATAAAATTAATAACTCATTTTAAAACTGGTATAAAAACATTTACTATACAAAAGTTAATAATAATAATAATAATAATAATAATAATAATAATAATAATAATAATAATAATAATAATAATAATAATAGTAATAAATGAAATAATAACAATAATAATAATAATAATAATAATAATAATAATAATAATAATAATAATAATAATAATAATGATAATAATACTTATAATAATGAATTAAAGCTTAGTTTTTCTAAGCAAAAATGATGCTTATTTTGTGTTATCTGAGCGTTTTCTCATTTCTATGGAAGAGATCATCTGTGATCTGTGTTTTTAGGCAAGAAATTGTCTAAAACTAATAACTCATTTTAAAACTGGTATAAAAACATTTACTATACAAAAGTTATAATCGGTTTTTAATAATAATAATATTAATAATAATAATAATAATAATAATAATAATAGTAGTAATAAAAGTAAGCTTATTTTTCTAAGCAAAAATGAAGCTTATTTTGTGTGTTATATGAGCGTTTTCTCATTTCTATGCAAGAGATCATCTGTGATCTGTGTTTTTAGGCAAGAAATTGTCTAAAGTTAATAACTCATTTTAAAAGTTATAATCGGTTTTTAATAATAATAATATTAATAATAATAATAATAATAATAATAATAATAATAATAATAATAATAGTAATAATAATAATAAAAATAATAGTAATAATAATAATGATATTAAAAATAATAATAATAGTAGTAATAAAAGTAAGCTTAGTTTTCTAAGCAAAAATAAAGCTTATTTTGTGTTATATGAGCGTTTTCTCATTTCTATGCAAAAGATCAGGTGTGATCTGTGTTTTTAGGCAATCTAAACCATTTTATAGTTTTTAGGTAAGAAATTGTCTAAAATAAATCACTTATTTTAAAACTGGTATAAAAACATTTACTATACAAAAGTTATAATCGGTTTTTAATAATAATAATAATATTAACAATAATAATAATAATAATAATAATAATAATAATAATAATAATAATAATAATAATAATAATAATAATAATAATAATAATAATAGTAATAATAATAATAATAATAATAATAATTAAAAAAATAAAAATAATAGTAATAAAAGTAAGCTTAGTTTTCTAAGCAAAAATGAAGCTTATTTTGTGTGTTATATGAGCGTTTTCTCATTTCTATGCAAGAGATCATCTGTGATCTGTGTTTTTAGGCAAGAAATTGAATGAAATTAATAACTCATTTTAAAACTGGTATAAAAACATTTACTATACAAAAGTTAATAATAATAATAATAATAATGATAATAATACTTATAATAATGAATTTCTTTCTAAATTAAAGCTTAGTTTTTCTAAGCAAAAATAAAGCTTATTTTGTGTTATCTGTAATTAATATGACGACTAAAGACGATTCTGAAACCTTTAGAGACTTTTATGTCTTCTCCTGTTTCCTCCACTAAAGTGTTAGGCACAATTAATTTAGTTTAATTTCAGTTTTTCAAACATTTTATTTTAAAGCAAATTTTTGTTAGATATTATTTATATCCATCTCTATAACTCGCTTAAGCTTGGTCCTACAAGAAAAATGCAAATAATTACTTTGTTGGAAATTTTATCAGCTTTAATTTTGTAAAAAAGATAAAATTTAATAGGTGTAACTGTTTTCGAGATATAAGCAAAAAACCAATAAGAAAACTGTAACTGTTACTGAACAAAAATGTAATTCAGTTTTCAATGTTTGAGACGAAGACGAAAATGCAGCATTTAAAAACGACTCTGAAGACTTCAGTGACTTTTATGTCACCTCCTTTTTCTTCTAATAAAGTATTGGACCCAATAAATTAAGTGTATTTTAAATCGCAAGACATTTTCTGTTAAAGCACTTTTGTTTTAAATATTAATTATTTTCAAACTTATATCTCGCTTATGGTTAGTCGTACATGAAAAATGAAAATAACTATTTTGTAGGAAATTTTATCAGCTTTAATTTTAGTAAAAGGGTAAAAATTGATAGGAGTAACTGTTTTCGAGATATAAGCTAGAAACCAAAAAACTGTTACCTTAATTAAGCGCTTGCATATAAGCAAATTTAGTACTATTAGTATTATTATTATTAATGTTATTGTTATTAATATGACGACTAAAAACTACTCTGAAGACTTTAGTGACCTTTATGCCTTCTCCTTTTTCCTCTACCAAAGTGTTAGACACAATAAATTTAGTTTACTTTTAGTTTTTCAAACATTTTATTTTAAAGCAAATTTTTGTTAAAGATTATTTATATCCAACTCTATAACTCGCTTATGGTTGGTCTTACAAAAGAAATGCAAATAACTATTTTGTAGGAAATTTTATCAGCTTTAATTTTGAAAGAAAGATAAAAATTGATAGGAGTAATTGTTTTCGAGATATAAGCAAAAAACCGAAGTAAAAACTGTTACAGTTACTGAACAAAAATGTAATTCAGTTTTCAATGTTTGAGACGAAGTCGAAAATGCAGCATTTAAAAACGACTCTGAAGACTTCAGCGACTTTTATGTCACCTCCTTTTTCATCTAATAAAGTATTGGACCCAATAAATTAAGTATATTGTAAATCACAAGACATTTTCTGTTAAAGCACTTTTTTTTAAATATTAATAATTTTTAAACTTATATCTCGCTTATGGTTAGTCTTACATGAAAAATGCAAATAACTATTTTGAAGAAAATTTTATCAGCTTTAATTTTAGTACAAAGATAAAAATTGATATAAGTAACTATTTTCGAGATATAAGCAAGAAACCAAAAAACTGTTACCTTAATTAAGCGTTTGCATGTAAGCAAATTTAGTACTATTAGTATTATTATTATTAATGTTATTGTTATTAATATGACGACTAAAGACGACTCTGAAACCTTTAGTGACATTTATGTCTTTTCCTTTTTCCTCTACTAAAGTGTTAGACACAATTAATTTAGTTTAATTTTAGTTTTTCAAACATTTTATTTTAAAGCAAGTTTTTGTTAAATATTATTTATATCCAACTCTATAACTCGCTTATGGTTGGTCCTACAAGAAAAATGCAAATAACTATTTTGTAGGAAATTTTATCAGCTTTAATTTTGAAAGAAAGATAAAAATTGATAGGAGTAACTGTTTTCGAGATATAAGCAAAAAACCAATAAGAAAACTGTAACTGTTACTGAACAAAAATGTAATTCAGTTTTCAATGTTTGAGACGAAGACGAAAATGCAGCATTATTATTATTATTAATGTTATTGTTATTAATATGACGACTAAAAACGTCTCTGAAGACTTTGGTGACTTTTATGTCTTCTTCTTTTTCCTATACTAAAGTGTTAGACTCAATTAATTTAGTTTAATTTCGGTTTTTCAAACATTATATTTTAAAGCAAATTTTTGTTAAAGATTATTTATATCCAACTCTATAACTCGCTTATGGTTGGACTTACAAAAGAAATGCAAACAACTATTTTGTAGGAAATTTTATCAGCTTTAATTTTGAAAGAAAGATAAAAATTGATAGGAGTAATTGTTTTCGAGATATAAGCAAAAAACCAAAGTAAAAACTGTTACAGTTACTGAACAAAAATGTAATTCAGTTTTCAATGTTTGAGAGGAAGACGAAAATGCAGCATTTAAAAACGACTCTGAAGACTTCAGCGACTTTTATGTCACTTTTTCTTCTAATAAAGTATTGGACCCAATAAATTAAGTGTATTTTAAATCACAAGACATTTTCTGTTAAAGCACTTTTTTTTTAAATATTAATAATTTTTAAACTTATATCTCGCTTATGGTTAGTCTTACATAAAAAATGCAAATAACTATTTTGTAGGAAATTTTATCAGCTTTAATTTTAAAAGAAAGATAAAAATTGATAGGAGTAACTGTTTTCGAGATATAAGCAAAAAACCAATAAGAAAACTGTAACTGTTACTGAACAAAAATGTAATTCAGTTTTCAATGTTTGAGACGAAGACGAAAATGCAGCATTTAAAATCGACTCTGAAGACTTCAGTGACTTATATGTCACCTCCTTTTTCTTCTAATAAAGTATTGGACCTAATAAATTAAGTGTATTTTAAATCACAAAACATTTTCTGTTAAAGCACTTTTTTTTTAAATATTAATTATTTTCAAACTTATATCTCGCTTATGGTTAGTCCTACATGAGAAATGCAAATAACTATTTTGTAGGAAATTTTATCAGCTTTAATTTTAAAAGAGAGATAAAAATTGATAGGAGTAACTGTTTTCGAGATATAAGCAAAAAACCAATAAGAAAACTGTAACTGTTACTGAACAAAAATGTAATTCAGTTTTCAATGTTTGAGACGAAGACGAAAATGCAGCATTTAAAATCGACTCTGAAAACTTCAGTGACTTTTATGTCACCTCCTTTTCCTTCTAATAAAGTATTGGACCCAATAAATTAAGTGTATTATAAATCACAAGACATTTTCTGTTAAAACACTTTTTTTTAATTATTAATTATTTTCAAACTTATATCTCGCTTATGGTTAGTTCTACATGAAAAATGCAAATAACTATTTTGTAGGAAATTTTATCACCTTTAATTTTGGATAAAAAGTAAAAATTGATAGGAGTAACTGTTTTCGAGATATAAGCAAGAAACTGTTACCTTAATTAAGCGCTTGAATATAAACAAATTTAGTAATATTAGTATTATTATCATTAATGTTATTGTTATTAATATGACGACTTAAGAAAACTCTAAGACATTAGTGACTTTTATGTCTCCTCCTTTTTCCTCTACTAAAGTGTTAGACACAATTAATTTAGTTTAATTTCAGTTTTTCAAACATTTTATTTTAAAGCAAATTTTTGTTAAATATTAAAAACTATAAAATGGCTTAGATTGCCTAAAAACACACATCACACATGATCTTTTGCATAGAAATGAGAAAACGCTCATGTAACACACAAAATAAGCTCCATTTTTCCTTATTAAAAGTATTATTATTATTATTAACTTTTGTATAGTAAATGTTTTTATACCAGTTTTAAAATGAGTTATTAATTTTAGACAATTTCTTGCCTAAAAACACAGATCACAGATGATTTCTTGCATAGAAATGAGAAAACACTCATATAACACACAAAATAAGCTTCATTTTTGCTTAGAAAACTAAGCTTACTTTTATTACTATTATTATTATTTTAATTATTATTATTATTGTTATTATTATTATTATTATTATTATTATTATTATTATTATTATTATTATTATTATTATTATTATTATTATTATTATTATTATTATTATTATTGTTATTATTATTATTATTATTATTATTATTATAATTATTATTATTAAAAACCGATTATAACTTTTGTTTAGTATTGTTTTTATACCAGTTTTAAAATGAGTGATTAATTTTAGCCAATTTCTTGCCTAAAACCTATAAAATAGCTTAGATTACCTAAAAACACAGATCACAGATGATTTCTTGCATAGAAATGAGAAAACACTCATATAACACACAAAATAAGCTTCATTTTTGCTTAGAAAACTAAGCTTACTTTTATTACTATTATTATTATTTTTATTATTATTATTATTATTATTGTTATTATTTTTATTATTATTATTATTATTAATATTTTTATTATTATTAATATTATTATTATTAAAAACCGATTATAACTTTTGTATAGTAAATGTTTTTATACCAGTTTTAAAATGAGTTATTAATTTTAGACAATTTCTTGCCTAAAAACACAGATCACAGATGATCTCTTGCATAGAAATGAGAAAACGCTCAGATAACACAAAATAAGCATCATTTTTGCTTAGAAAAACTAAGCTTTAATTTAGAAAGAAATTCATTATTATAAGTATTATTATCATTATTAATATTATTATTATTATTATTATTATTACTATTATTAGTATTATTATTTTTATTATTATTATTATTATTATTATTATTATTATTATTATTATTGTTATTATTATTATTATTATTATTATTAAAAACTTATATTAAACAGACAGAAAACGTCGTATTCTGACACAAAAAAACGAATTACGTTATAGACTTGACAAGAACGGCGTATCTCGGACTCTTATAGGACTCTTATAGGGTCAAAAAGTATCAGTCTGGATTAAAATAAATTATTTTTGTTGACTCTCAGTCTGAATTGTTCATCAGTTCAAACAAAAACGGCTTATTTTGGACGATCTTTTGCTTTGAACAAGAAAACTTACATCGAACAGACTAAAAACGTATTAATCTGGCATAAAAAAGCAATTTATGTATCACTTTAGATAAAGGCAGCTAATCCTATTCGTTTCATTGCTTAAAATAGACAAAATTGTTAATAAATCTAACAAAAACGCTGTATTCTAGCACAAAATACTAATTACATTATAGTTTTAACGAGAATACCTTATTTGGAATGATTCTATGCTTCCAAACGAGTAAATTTTTATTAAACAGATGCCAAACATCATGTTTTGTCCTATAAAGACATTTTATATAGCAGTTTGTATTAAAACAAAATATTTTCGTTGATTCTTTGTTAGAAGCAGCAAACCTAACATTAAAGAATCTGAAAACTTTGTATTCGGACACAAACCACCGAATTTTGTATCAGTTAGACAAAACGGTTGATTTTCGACAATATTTTGCTTTCAACAAAAAAACTTACATCAAACTGACTAAAAACGTCTTATTTTAGCACAAAACAAAAGATTTGCGTTATAGTCTTAAAGCTGATTTATGCCACAGTTTGGATAAAAACCTATTATTTTTGTTAATTCATTGTTACAAACAAGAAACCTTACATCAAAGAACCTGAAAACCCCTTATTCAGGCACAGAAATTCGAATTACGTTTCAGTCTGGACAAAGCTGCTTATTTTAGACGATCCTTTGTTTTGAATACGAAAACTTACATTAAAAATATTAAAAACGTCTTATTCTGGCTGAAAACTGCAAATTATATATTACTCTAGATAAAAGCAATTTATCCTGATTACTCCGTTACTTAGAATAGAGTAAACTTGTATAAAATTTAATGAAAACTTTAAATTTAGTCTCAAAGAAATAATTTACGTTATAGTTTTGACCAGCACTGTTTATTTCAAACGAATTTATGATTCGAAACTAATGAACTTTTATGGGGCAGATGCAAAACCACATATTACCATATATAGCGTTGTTTTAAAGCAAAGTATTACCTTTTGCAACAATAAATTTCACGTCAAAAAAACTGAAAACTTCGTATCCATGCATAAATATCGAATTACGTATCAGTTTAGGCAAATACAGCTTATTTTAAACGATTCCTTGCTATAAACAAGAAAAATTTTATCAAGCATATTGAAAACGTCTTATTCTCGAAAATAAGAGCAAATTAAGTATCAGTTTTAACAAAAGCGGATTACTCTGTTTGATTCTATGCTTAGAGTAGAGTAAACTACTATAAAACATAATGAAAACTCTATATTCAAGCTCAAAAGAACAAATTACGTTATAGTTTTGGCAAAAAAAAATATTTCGGACGATTACATACTTCGAAGTAAGCAAACTTTAATTGAACAAGTGCAAAAGCTAATACTTTGCTTTAAAATAACGATTTATGTGGTAATATGGCATTTTGCATCTGTCCTATAAAAGTTTACTCGTTTCGCTTCATTGAATCATTCGAAATAAATTATTTTGACACAACAACGAAAATAATTTGTTTTTGTTTAAACTGTAACATAAGTCGCTTTTATAAAACGAACTAAGACGTTTGGCATCTGTTTATTGTAAGTTTTCTCGTTTGGGGGCATAAAATCGTTTGAAATTAACAGTTCTGGTCAAAACTATAACGTAAATTATTTCTTTGTATCACTTTAAAGATTTGCGTTATAGTCTTGACGAGAAATGTTTATTTCAAACGATTCTATGCTTTGAAACCAGTATACTTTCACTGAACAGAGGCAAAACGTCTGATTTCGCCTTTAAAAAACGATTTATGTCACAGTTTGGATTAAAACCAATGATTTTCGTTTATTCATTGTTACAAACAAGAAACCTTACATCAAAGAAACTGAAAACCTCTTATTCAGGCCCAGAAAATCAAATTACGTTTCAATCTAGACACAAATTGCTTATTTTAGACGATTCTTTCTTTTGAACACGAAAACTTACATTAAAAAATTAAAAACGTCTTATTCTGGCTCAAAGCTGCAAATTATGTATTACTTTGGATAAAAGCAGTTTATCCTGATTACTCCTTTGCTTAGAATAGAGCAAACTTGTATAAAACTCAATGAAAACTTTAAATTTCGTCTCAAAGAAATAATTTACGTTATAGTTTTGACCAGAACTGTTAATTTCAAACGATTTTATGTCCCCAAACGAGAAAACTTTCACTAAACAAATGCAAACGTCTTAGTTCGTTTTATAAAAGCGACTTATGATACAGTTTAAACAAAAACAAATTATTTTCGTTGTTGTTGTGTTAAAATAATTTATTTCGAATGATTCAATGGAGCGAAACGAGTAAACTTTTATAGGACAGATGCAAAATAACATATTACCACATAAATCGTTATTTTAAAGCAAAGTATTAGCTTTTGCACTTGTTCAATTAAAGTTTGCTTACTTCGAAGTATGTAATCGTCCGGAATATTTTTTTTTGTCAAAACTATAACGTAATTTGTTCTTTTGAGCTTGAATATAGAGTTTTCATTACGTTTTATAGTAGTTTACGCTACTCTAAGCATAGAATCAAACAGAGTAATCCGCTTTTGTTAAAACTGATACATAATTTGCTCTTATTTTCGAGAATAAGACGTTTTCAATATGCTTGATAAAATTTTTCTTGTTTATAGCAAGGAATCGTTTAAAATAAGCTGTATTTGCCTAAACTGATACGTAATTCGATATTTATGCATGGATACGAAGTTTTCAGTTTCTTTGACGTGAAATTTCTTGTTGCAAAAGGTAATACTTTGCTTTAAAACAACGCTTTATATGGTAATATGTGGTTTTGCATCTGCCCCATAAAAGTTCATTAGTTTCGAATCATAAATTCGTTTGAAATAAACAGTGCTGGTCAAAACTATAACGTAAATTATTTCTTTGAGACGACATTTAAAGTTTTCATTAAGTTTTATACAAGTTTGCTCTATTCTAAGCAAAGGAGTAATCAGAATAAATTGCTTTTATCTAGAGTAATATATAATTTGCAGTTTTCAGCCAGAATTAGACGTTTTTAATCTTTTTAATGTAAGTTTTCGTGTTCAAAACAAAGGATCGTCTAAAATAAGCAGTTTTTGTCCAGACTGAAACGTAATTCGAATTTCTGTGCCTGAATAAAGGGTTTTCAGTTTCTTTGATGTAAGGTTTCTTGTTTGTAACAATGAATTAACAAAAATAATTGGTTTTTATCCAAACTGTGGCATGAATCAGCTTTAAGACTATAACGCAAATCTTTTGTTTTGTGCTAAAATAAGACGTTTTTGGTCAGTTTGATGTAAGTTTTCTTGTTGAAAGCAAAATATTGTCGAAAATCAACCGTTTTTGTCTAACTGATACAAAATTCGGTGGTTTGTGTCCGAATACAAAGTTTTCAGATTCTTTAATGTTAGGTTTGCTGCTTCTAACAAAGAATCAACGAAAATATTTTGTTTTAATACAAACTGCAATATAAAATGTCTTTATAGGACAAAACATGATGTTTGGCATCTGTTTAATAAAAATTTACTCGTTTGGAAGCATAGAAGCATTCCAAATAAGGTATTCTCGTCAAAACTATAATGTAATTAGTATTTTGTGCTAGAATACAGCGTTTTTGTTAGATTTTTTAACAATTTGGTCTATTTTAGGCAATGAAACGAATAGGATTAGCTGCCTTTATCCAAAGTGATACATAAATTGCTCTTTTATGCCAGATTAATACGTTTTTAGTCTGTTCGATGTAAGTTTTCTTGTTCAAAGCGAAAGATCGTCTAAAATAAGCCGTTTTTGTTTGAACTGATGAACAATTCAGACTGAGAGTCAACAAAAATAATTTGTTTTAATCCAAACTGATACTTTTTGACCCTATAAGAGACCTATAAGAGTCCGAGATACGCCGTTCTCGTCAAGTCTATAACGTAATTCGTTTTTTTGTGTCAGAATACGACGTTTTCTGTCTGTTTAATATAAGTTTTTAATAATAATAATAATAATAATAACAATAATAATAATAATAATAATAATAATAATAATAATAAAAATAATAATAGTAATAAAAGTAAGCTTAGTTTTCTAAGCAAAAATGAAGCTTATTTTGTGTGTTATATGAGCGTTTTCTCATTTCTATGCAAGAAATCATCTGTGATCTGTGTTTTTAGGCAAGAAATTGTCTAAAATTAATAACTCAATTCAAAACTGGTATAAAAACATTTACTATACAAAAGTTATAATCGGTTTTTAATAATAATAATAATAATAATAACAATAATATTAATAAAAATAATAATAATAGTAATAAAAGTAAGCTTAGTTTTCTAAGCAAAAATGAAGCTTATTTTGTGTGTTATATGAGTGTTTTCTCATTTCTATGCAAGGAATTGTCTAAAATTAATAACTCATTTTAAAACTGGTATAAAAACATTTACTTTACAAAAGTTAATAATAATAATAATAATAATAATAATAATAATAATAATAATAAGAATAATAATAATATTAATAATAATAATAATAATAATAATAGTAATAATAACAAAAGTAATAATAATAATAATACTTTTAATAAGGAAAAATGGAGCTTATTTTGTGTGTTACATGAGCGTTTTCTCATTTCTATGCAAAAGATCATGTGTGATCTGTGTTTTTAGGCAATCTAAGCCATTTTATAGTTTTTAATATTTAACAAAAATTAGCTTTAAAATAAAATGTTTGAAAAACTGAAATTAAACTAAATTAATTGTGTCTAACACTTTAGTAGAGGAAAAAGGAGGAGACATAAAAGTCACAAAAGTCTTGGAGTTGTCTTTAGTCGTCATATTAATAACAATAACATTTATAATAACAATACTAGTAGTACTAAATTTGCTTATATGCAAATTAAGGTAACAGTTTTTTGGTTTCTTGCTTATATCTCGAAAACAGTTACTCCTATCAATTTTTATCTTTTTACTAAAATTAAAGCTGATAAAATTTCCTACAAAATAGTAATTTGCATTTTTCATGTAGAACTAACCATAAGCGAGATATAAGTTAAACAATTAATAATTAAAAAAAAGTGTTTTAACAGAAAATGTCTTGTGATTTAAAATACACTTAATTTATTGGGTCCAATACTTAATTAGAAGAAAAAAGAGGTGACAGTAAATGCTGCATTTTCGTCTTCGTCTTAAACATTGAAAACTAAATTACATTTTTGTTCAGTAACTGTTACAGTTTTCACTTTGGATTTTTGCTTATATCTCGAAAACATTTACTCCTATCAATTTTTATCTTTCCTTCAAAGTAAAGCTGATAAAATTTCCTACAAAATAGTTTTTTGCATTTTTTTTGTAGAACCAACCATAAACGAGTTATAGAGTTGGATATAAATAATCTTTAACAAAAATTTGCTTTAAAATAAAATGTTTGAAAAACCGAAATTAAACTAAATTAATTAAGAGTAACACTTTAGTAGAGGAAAAAGGAGAAGACATAAAAGTCACCAAAGTCTTCTGAGTCGTTTTTAGTCGTCATATTAATAACAATAACATTAATAATAATAATACTAATAGTACTAAATTTGCTTATATGCAAATTAAGGTAACAGTTTTTTGGTTTCTTGCTTATATCTCGAAAACAGTTACTCCTATCAATTTTTATCTTTTTACTAAAATTAAAGCTGATAAAATTTCCTACAAAATAGTAATTTGCATTTTTCATGTAGAACTAACCATAAGCGAGATATAAGTTAAACAATTAATAATTAAAAAAAAGTGTTTTAACAGAAAATGTCTTGTGATTTAAAATACACTTAATTTATTGGGTCCAATACTTTATTAGAAGAAAAAGGAGGTGACATAAAAGTCACTGAAGTCTTCAGAGTCGATTTTAAATGCTCCATTTTCGTCTTCGTCTCAAACATTGAAAACTGAATTACATTTTTGTTCAGTAACAGTTACAGTTTTCTTATTGGTTTTTTGCTTATATCTCGAAAACTGTTACTCCTATCAATTTTTATCTTTCTTTCAAAATTAAAGCTGATAAAATTTCCTACAAAATAGTTATTTGCATTTCTTTTGTAAGACCAACCATATGCGAGTTATTGAGTTGGATATAAATAATCTTTAACAAAAATTTGCTTTAAAATAAAATGCTTGAAAAACCGGAATTAAACTAAATTAATTGTGTCTAACACTTTAGTAGAGGAAAAAGGAGAAGACATAAAAGTCACCAAAGTCTTCAGAGTCGTTTTTAGTCGTCATATTAATAACAATAACATTAATAATAATAATACTAATAGTACTAAATTTGCTTACATGCAAACGCTTAATTCAGGTAACAGTTTTTTGTTTTTTTGCTTATAGCTCGAAAACAGTTACTCCTATAAATTTGACTAATCATAAGCGAAATATAAGTTTGAAAATAATTAATATTTAAAAAAAAAGTGCTTTAACAGAAAATGTCTTGTGATTTAAAATACACTTAATTTATTGGGTCAAATACTTTATTAGAAGAAAAAGGAGGTGACAGAAAGGTCACTGAAGTTTTTAGAGTCGTTTGTAAATGCTGTATTTTCGTCTTCGTCTCAAACATTGAAAACTGAATTACATTTTTGTTCAGTAACTGTAACAGTTTTCACTTTGGTTTTTTGCTTATATCTCGAAAACACTTACTCTTATCAATTTTTATCTTTCTTTCAAAATTAAAGCTGATAAAATTTCCTACAAAATAGTTATTTGCATTACTTTTGTAAGACCAACCATATGCGAGTTATAGAGTTGGATATAAATAATCTTTAACAAAAATTTGCTTTAAAATAAAATGCTTGAAAAACCGGAATTAAACTAAATTAATTGTGTCTAACACTTTAGTAGAGAAAAAAGGAGAAGACATAAAAGTCACTAAATGTTTCAGAGTCGTTTATAGTCGTCATATTAATAACAATAACAATAATAATAATAATACTAAAAGTACTAAATTTGCTTATATGCAAACGCTTAATTAAGGTAACAGTTTTTTGGTTTCTTGCTTATATCTCGAAAACAGTTACTCCTATCAATTTTTATCATTTTTTCAAAATTAAAGCTGATAAAATTTCCAACAAAATAGTAATTTACATTTTTTTGTAGGACCAACCATAAGCGAGTTATAAAGTTGGATATAAATAATCTTTAACAAAAATTTGCTTTAAAATAAAATGTTTGAAAAACCGATATTAAACTAAATTAATTGGGTCTAACACTTTAGTAGAGGAAAAATGAGAAGACATAAAAGTCACCAAAGTCTTCAGAGTTGTTTTTAGTACTAAATTTGCTTATATGCAAGCGCTTAATTAAGGTAACAGTTTTTTGGTCTCTTGCTTACATCTCGAAAACAGTTACTCCTATCAATTTTTATCTTTTTACTAAAATTAAAGCTGATAAAATTTCCTACAAAATAGTAATTTGCATTTTTCATGTAGGACTAACCATAAGCAAGATATAAGTTTGAAAATAATTAATATTTAAAAAAAAGTGCTTTAACAGAAAATGTCTTGTGATTTAAAATACACTTAATTTATTGGGTCCAATACTTTATTAGAAGAAAAAGGAGGTGACATAAAAGTCGCTGAATTCTTCAGAGTCGTTTTTAAATGCTGCATTTTCGTCTTCGTCTCAAACATTGAAAACTGAATTACATTTTTGTTCAGTAACTGTAACAGTTTTCACTTTGTTTTTTTGCTTATATCTCGAAAACAATTTCTCGAAAACAATTACTCCTGTCAATTTTGATTTTTCTTTCAAAATTAAAGCTGATAAAATTTCCAACAAAATAGTTATTTGCATTTCTTTTGTAAGATCAACCATAAGCGAGTTATAGAGTTGGATATAAATAATCTTTAACAAAAATTTGCATTAAAATAAAATGTTTAAAAAACTGAAATTAAACTAAATTAATTGTGTCTAACACTTTAGTAGAGGAAAAAGGAGGAGACATAAAAGTCAATAAAGTCTTAGAGTTGACTTTAGTCGTCATATTAATAACAATAACATTAACAATAATAATACTAAAAGTACTAAATTTGCTTATATGCAAACGCTTAATTAAGGTAACAGTTTTTTGGTTTCTTGCTTATATCTCGAAAACAGTTACTCCAATCAATTTTTATCTTTTCACTAAAATTAAAGCTGATAAAATTTCCTACAAAATAGTAATTTGCATTTTTCATGTAGGACTAACCATAAGCGAGATATGAGTTTGAAAATAATTAATATTTAAAAAAAAGTGCTTTAACAGAAAATGCCTTGTGATTTAAAATACACTTAATTTAGTTGGCAAGCGCTTAATTAAGGTAACAGTTTTTTGGTTTCTTGCTTATATCTCGAAAACAGTTACTCCTATCAATTTTTATCTTTTTTTCAAAATTAAAGCTGATAAACCTTCCTACAAAATAGTTATTTGCATTTTTTTGTAGGACCAACCATAAGCGAGTTATAGAGTTGGATATAAATAATCTTTAACAAAAATTTGCTTTAAAATAAAATGTTTGAAAAACCGATATTAAACTAAATTAATTGGGTCTAACATTTTAGTAGAGGAAAAAGGAGAAGACATAAAAGTCACCAAAGTCTTCAGAGTTGTTTTTAGTACTAAATTTGCTTATATGCAAGCGCTTAATTACGGTAACAGTTTTTTGGTCTCTTGCTTACATCTCGAAAACAGTTACTCCTATCAATTTTTATCTTTTTACTAAAATTAAAGCTGATAAAATTTCCTACAAAATAGTTATTTGCATTTTACATGTAGAACTAACCATAAACGAGATATAAGTTTGAAAATAATTAATATTTAAAAAAAAAGTGCTTTAACAGAAAATGTCTTGTGATTTAAAATACACTTAATTTATTGGGTCCAATACTTTATTAGAAGAAAAAGGAGGTGACAGAAAGGTCACTGAAGTTTTTAGAGTCGTTTGTAAATGCTGCATTTTCGTCTTCGTCTCAAACATTGAAAACTGAATTACATTTTTGTTCAGTAACTGTAACAGTTTTTACTTTGGTTTTTTGCTTATATCTCGAAAACAATTACTCCTATCAATTTTTATCTTTTTTTCAAAATTAAAGCTGATAAAATTTCCTACAAAATAGTTATTTGCATTTCTTTTGTAAGACCAACCATAAGCGAGTTATAGAGTTGGATATAAATAATCTTTAACAAAAATTTGCTTTAAAATATAATGTTTGAAAAACCGAAATTAAACTAAATTAATTGAGTCTAACACTTTAGTATAGGAAAAAGGAGAAGACATAAAAGTCACCAAAGTCTTCAGAGTCGTTTTTAGTCGTCATATTAATAACAATAACATTAATAATAATAATAATGTAGCATTTTCGTCTTCGTCTCAAACATTGAAAACTGAATTACATTTTTGTTCAGTAACAGTTACAGTTTTCTTATTGGTTTTTTGCTTATATCTCGAAAACAGTTACTCCTATCAATTTTTATCTTTTTACTAAAATTAAAGCTGATAAAATTTCCTACAAAATAGTAATTTGCATTTTTCATGTAGGACTAACAATAAGCGAGATGTAAGTTTGAAAATAATTAATATTTAAAAAAAAAGTGCTTTAACAGAAAATGTCTTGTGATTTAAAATACACTTAATTTATTGGGTCCAATTCTTTATTAGAAGAAAAAGGAGGTGACATAAAAGTCACTGAAGTCTTCAGAGTCGATTTTAAATGCTGCATTTTTGTCTTCGTCTCAAACATTGAAAACTGAATTACATTTTTGTTCAGTAACAGTTACAGTTTTCTTATTGGTTTTTTGCTTATATCTCGAAAACTGTTACTCCTATCAATTTTTATCTTTCTTTCAAAATTAAAGCTGATAAAATTTTCTACAAAATAGTTATTTGCATTTCTCATGTAGGACTAACCATAAGCGAGATATAAGTTTGAAAATAATTAATATTTAAAAAAAAAGTGCTTTAACAGAAAATGTCTTGTGATTTAAAATACACTTAATTTATTAGGTCCAATACTTTATTAGAAGAAAAAGGAGATGACATATAAGTCACTGAAGTCTTCAGAGTCGATTTTAAATGCTGCATTTTCGTCTTCGTCTCAAACATTGAAAACTAAATTACATTTTTGTTCAGTAACTGTAACAGTTTTCACTTTGGTTTTTTGCTTATATCTCGAAAATATTTACTCTTATCAATTTTTATCTTTTTTTCAAAATTAAAGCTGATAAAATTTCCTACAAAATAGTTATTTGCATTTCTTTTGTAAGACCAACCATAAGCGAGTTATAGAGTTGGATATAAACAATCTTTAACAAAAATTTGCTTTAAAATAAAATGTTTGAAAAACCGAAATTAAACTAAATTAATTGGGTCTAACACTTTAGTAGAGGAAAAAGAAGAAGACATAAAAGTCACCAAAGTCTTCAGAGTCGTTTTTAGTCGTCAAATTAATAACAATAACATTAATAATAATAATACTAATATTACTAAATTTGCTTATATGCAAGCGCTTAATTAAGGTAACAGTTTCTTGCTTATATCTCGAAAACAGCTACTCCTATCAATTTTTATCTTTTTTTCAAAATTAAAGCTGATAAAATTTCCTACAAAATAGTTATTTGCATTTTTTTGTAGGACCAACGATAAGCGAGTTATAGAGTTGGATATAAATAATCTTTAACAAAAATTTGCTTTAAAAGAAAATGTTTGAAAAACCGATATTAAACTAAATTAATTGTGTCTAACACTTCAGTAGAGGAAAAAGGAGAAGACATAAAAGTCACTAAATGTTTCAGAGTCGTCTTTAGTCGTCATATTAATAACAATAACATTAATAATAATAATACTAAAAGTACTAAATTTGCTTATATGCAAACGCTTAATTAAGGTAACAGTTTTTTGGTTTCTTGCTTATATCTCGAAAACAGTTACTCCTATCAATTTTTATCTTTTTTTTAAAATTAAAGCTGATAAAATTTCCTACAAAATAGTTATTTGCATTTTTTTGTAGGACCAACCATAAGCGAGTTATAGAGTTGGATATAAATAATCTTTAACAAAAATTTGCTTTAAAATAAAATGTTTGAAAAACCGATATTAAATTAAATTAATTGGGTCTAACACTTTAGTAGAAGAAAAATGAGAAGACATAAAAGTCACCAAAGTCTTCAGAGTTGTTTTTAGTACTAAATTTGCTTATATGCAAGCGCTTAATTAAGGTAACAGTTTTTTGGTCTCTTGCTTACATCTCGAAAACAGTTACTCCTATCAATTTTTATCTTTTTACTAAAATTAAAGCTGATAAAATTTCCTACAAAATAGTAATTAGCATTTTTCATGTAGGACTAACCATAAGCGAGATATAAGTTTGAAAATAATTAATATTTAAAAAAAAAGTGCTTTAACAGAAAATGTCTTGTGATTTAAAATACACTTAATTTATTGGGTCCAATACTTTATTAGAAGAAAAAGGAGGTGACATAAAAGTCGCTGAAGTTTTCAGAGTCGTTTTTAAATGCTGCATTTTCGTCTTTCTCTCAAAATTGAAAACTGAATTACATTTTTGTTCAGTAACTGTAACAGTTTTCTTATTGGTTTTTTGCTTATATCTCGAAAACAGTTACTCCTATCAATTTTTATCTTTCTTTTAAAATTAAAGCTGATAAAATTTCCTACAAAATAGTTATTTGCATTTTTCATGTAAGACTAACCATAAGCGAGATATAAGTTTAAAAATTATTAATATTTAAAAAAAAATTCTTTAACAGAAAATGTCTTGTGATTTAAAATACACTTAATTTATTGGGTCCAATACTTTATTAGAAGAAAAAGGAGGTGACATAAAAGTCGCTGAAGTCTTCAGAGTCGTTTTTAAATGCTGCATTTTCGTCTTCCTCTCAAACATTGAAAACTGAATTACATTTTTGTTCAGTAACTGTAACAGTTTTTACTTTGGTTTTTTGCTTATATCTCGAAAACAATTACTCCTGACAATTTTTATCTTTCGTTCAAAATTAAAGCTGATAAAATTTCCTACAAAATAGTTATTTGCATTTCTTTTGTAAGACCAACCATAAGCGAGTTATAGAGTTGGATATAAATAATCTTTAACAAAAATTTGCTTTAAAATATAATGTTTGAAATACCGAAATTAAACTAAATTAATTGAGTCTAACACTTTAGTATAGGAAAAAGAAGAAGACATAAAAGTCACCAAAGTCTTCAGAGTCGTTTTTAGTCGTCATATTAATAACAATAACATTAATAATAATAATAATGCTGCATTTTCGTCTTCGTCTCAAACATTGGAAACTGAATTACATTTTTGTTCAGTAACAGTTACAGTTTTCTTATTGGTTTTTTGCTTATATCTCGAAAACAGTTACTCCTATCAATTTTTATCTTTCTTTCAAAATTAAAGCTGATAAAATTTCCTACAAAATAGTTATTTGCATTTTTCTTGTAGGACCAACCATAAGCCAGTTATAAAGTTGGATATAAATAATAATTAACAAAAACTTGCTTTAAAATAAAATGTTTGAAAAACTAAAATTAAACTAAATTAATTGTGTCTAACACTTTAGTAGAGGAAAAAGGAGAAGACATAAATGTCACTAAAGGTTTCAGAGTCGTCTTTAGTCGTCATATTAATAACAATAACATTAATAATAATAATACTAATAGTACTAAATTTGCTTACATGCAAACGCTTAATTAAGGTAACAGTTTTTTGGTTTCTTGCTTATATCTCGAAAACAGTTACTTATATCAATTTTTATCTTTTTACTAAAATTAAAGCTGATAAAATTTTCTACAAAATAGTTATTTGCGTTTTTCATGTAAGACTAACCAAAAGCGAGATATAAGTTTAAAAATTATTAATATTTAAAAAAAAAGCGCTTTAACAGAAAATGTCTTGTGATTTAAAATATACTTAATTTATTGGGTCCAATACTTTATTAGAAGAAAAAGGCGGTGACATAAAAGTCGCTGAAGTCTTCTGAGTCGTTTTTAAATGCTGCATTTTCGACTTCGTCTCAAACATTGAAAACTGAATTACATTTTTGTTCAGTAACTGTAACAGTTTTTACTTTGGTTTTTTGCTTATATCTCGAAAACAGTTACTCCTATCAATTTTTATCTTTCTTTCAAAATTAAAGCTGATAAAATTTCCTACAAAATAGTTATTTGCATTTCTTTTGTAAGACCAACCATAAGCGAGTTATAGAGTTGGATATAAATAATCTTTAACAAAAATTTGCTTTAAAATAATATGTTTGAAAAACTAAAATTAAACTAAATTAATTGTGTCTATCACTTTAGTAGAGGAAAAAGGAGAAGACATAAAGGTCACTAAAGTCTTCAGAGTCGTTTTTAGTCGTCATATTAATAACAATAACATTAATAATAATAATACTAATAGTACTAAATTTGCTTATATGCAAGCGCTTAATTAAGGTAACAGTTTTTTGGTTTCTAGCTTATATCTCGAAAACAGTTACTCCTATAAATTTTTATCCTTTTACTAAAATTAAAGCTGATAAAATTTTCTACAAAATAGTTATTTGCATTTTTCATGTACGATTAACCATAAGCGAGATATAAGTTTGAAAATAATTAATATTTAAAACAAAAGTGCTTTAACAGAAAATGCCTTGTGATTTAAAATACACTTAATTTATAGGGTCCAATACTTTATTAGAAGAAAAAGGAGGTGACATTAAAGTCACTGAAGTCTTCAGAGTCGTTTTTAAATGCTGCATTTTCGTCTTCGTCTCAAACATTGAAAACTGAATTACATTTTTGTTCAGTAACAGTTACAGTTTTCTTATTGGTTTTTTGCTTATATCTCAAAAACAGTTACTCCTATCAATTTTAATCTTTCTTTTAAAATTAAAGCTGATAAAATTTCCTACAAAATAGTTATTTGCATTTTTCATGTAAGACTAACCATAAGCGAGATATAAGTTTAAAAATTATTAATATTTAAAAAAAAATTCTTTAACAGAAAATGTCTTGTGATTTAAAATACACTTAATTTATTGGGTCCAATACTTTATTAGAAGAAAAAGGAGGTGACATAAAAGTCGCTGAAGTCTTCAGAGTCGTTTTTAAATGCTGCATTTTCGGCTTCCTCTCAAACATTGAAAACTGAATTACATTTTTGTTCAGTAACTGTAACAGTTTTTACTTTGGTTTTTTGCTTATATCTCGAAAACAATTACTCCTGACAATTTTTATCTTTCGTTCAAAATTAAAGCTGATAAAATTTCCTACAAAATATTTATTTGCATTTCTTTTGTAAGACCAACCATAAGCGAGTTATAGAGTTGGATATAAATAATCTTTAACAAAAATTTGCTTTAAAATATAATGTTTGAAATACCGAAATTAAACTAAATTAATTGAGTCTAACACTTCAGTATAGGAAAAAGAAGAAGACATAAAAGTCACCAAAGTCTTCAGAGTCGTTTTTAGTCGTCATATTAATAACAATAACATTAATAATAATAATAATGCTGCATTTTCGTCTTCGTCTCAAACATTGAAAACTGAATTACATTTTTGTTCAGTAACAGTTACAGTTTTCTTATTGGTTTTTTGCTTATATCTCGAAAACAGTTACTCCTATCAATTTTTACCTTTCTTTCAAAATTAAAGCTGATAAAATTTCCTACAAAATAGTTATGTGCATTTTTCTTGTAGGACCAACCATAAGCCAGTTATAAAGTTGGATATAAATAATATTTAACAAAAACTTGCTTTAAAATAAAATGTTTGAAAAACTAAAATTAAACTAAATTAATTGTGTCTAACACTTTAGTAGAGGAAAAAGGAGAAGACATAAATGTCACTAAAGGTTTCAGAGTCGTCCTTAGTCGTCATATTAATAACAATAACATTAATAATAATAAAACTAATAGTACTAAATTTGCTAACATGCAAACGCTTAATTAAGGTAACAGTTTTTTGGTTTCTTGCTTATATCTCGAAAACAGTTACTTATATCAATTTTTATCTTTTTACTAAAATTAAAGCTGATAAAATTTTCTACAAAATAGTTATTTGCTTTTTTCATGTAAGGCTAACCATAGGCGAGATATAAGTTTAAAAATTATTAATATTTAAAAAAAAAGCGCTTTAACAGAAAATGTCTTGTGATTTAAAATATACTTAATTTATTGGGTCCAATTCTTTATTAAAAGAAAAAGGCGGTGACATAAAAGTCGCTGAAGTCTTCAGAGTCGTTTTTAAATGCTGCATTTTCGACTTCGTCTCAAACATTGAAAACTGAATTACATTTTTGTTTTAAATATTAATTATTTTCAAACTTATATCTCGCTTATGGTTAGTCGTACATGAAAAATGCAAATAACTATTTTGTAGGAAATTTTATCAGCTTTAATTTTAGTAAAAAGATAAAAATTGATAGGAGTAACTGTTTTTGAGATATAAGCTAGAAACCAAAAAACTGTTACCTTAATTAAGCGTTTGCATGTAAGCAAATTTAGTACTATTAGTATTATTATTATTAATGTTATTGTTATTAATATGACGACTAAAGACGACTCTGAAACCTTTAGTGACATTTATGTCTTCTCCTTTTTCCTCTACTAAAGTGTTAGACACAATTAATTTAGTTTAATTTTAGTTTTTCAAACATTTTATTTTAAAGCAAATTTTTGTTAAAGATTATTTATATCCAACTCTATAACTCGCTTATGGTTGGTCTTACAAAAGAAATGCAAATAACTATTTTGTAGGAAATTTTATCAGCTTTAATTTTGAAGGAAAGATAAAAATTGATAGGAGTAATTGTTTTTGAGATATAAGCAAAAAACCAAAGTAAAAACTGTTACAGTTACTGAACAAAAATGTAATTCAGTTTTCAATGTTTGAGACGAAGTCGAAAATGCAGCATTTAAAAAGGACTCTGAAGACTTCAGCGACTTTTATGTCACCGCCTTTTTCTTCTAATAAAGTATTGGACTCAATAAATGAAGTATATTTTAAATCACAAGACATTTTCTGTTAAAGCGCTTTTTTTTTAAATATTAATAATTTTTAAACTTATATCTCGCTTATGGTTAGTCTTACATGAAAAATGCAAATAACTATTTTGTAGGAAATTTTATCAGCTTTAATTTTGAAAGAAAGATAAAAATTGATAGGAGTAACTGTTTTCGAGATATAAGCAAAAAACCAATAAGAAAACTGTAACTGTTACTGAACAAAAATGTAATTCAGTTTTCAATGTTTGAGACGAAGACGAAAAATGCAGCATTATTATTATTATTAATGTTATTGTTATTAATATGACGACTAAAAACGAGTCTGAAGACTTTGGTGACTTTTATGTCTTCTCTCTTTTCCTATACTAAAGTGTTAGACTCAATTAATTTAGTTTAATTTCGGTTTTTCAAACATTATATTTTAAAGCAAATTTTTGTTAAAGATTATTTATATCCAACTCTATAACTCGCTTATGGTTGGTCTTACAAAAGAAATGCAAATAACTATTTTGTAGGAAATTTTATCAGCTTTAATTTTGAAAGAAAGATAAAAATTGATAGGAGTAATTGTTTTCGAGATATAAGCAAAAAACCAAAGTAAAAACTGTTACAGTTACTGAACAAAAATGTAATTCAGTTTTCAATGTTTGAGAGGAAGACGAAAATGCAGCATTTAAAAACGACTCTGAAGACTTCAGCGACTTTTATGTCACCTCCTTTTTCTTCTAATAAAGTATTGGACCCAATAAATTAAGTGTATTTTAAATCACAAGACATTTTCTGTTAAAGCACTTTTTTTTTAAATATTAATAATTTTTAAACTTATATCTCGCTTATGGTTAGTCTTACATGAAAAATGCAAATAACTATTTTGTAGAAAATTTTATCAGCTTTAATTTTAGTAAAAAGATAAAAATTGATATAAGTAACTGTTTTCGAGATATAAGCAAGAAACCAAAAAACTGTTACCTTAATTAAGCGTTTGCATGTAAGCAAATTTAGTACTATTAGTATTATTATTATTAATGTTATTGTTATTAATATGACGACTAAAAACGACTCTGAAACCTTTAGTGACATTTATGTCTTCTCCTTTTTCCTCTACTAAAGTGTTAGACACAATTAATTTAGTTTAATTTTAGTTTTTCAAACATTTTATTTTAAAGCAAGTTTTTGTTAAATATTATTTATATCCAACTCTATAACTCGCTTATGGTTGGTCCTACAAGAAAAATGCAAATAACTGTATTGTAGGAAATTTTATCAGCTTTAATCTTGAAAAAAAGATAAAAATTGATAGGAGTAACTGTTTTCGAGATATAAGCAAAAAACCAATAAGAAAACTGTAACTGTTACTGAACAAAAATGTAATTCAGTTTTCAATGTTTGAGAGGAAGACGAATATGCAGCATTTAAAAACGACTCTGAAGACTTCAGCGACTTTTATGTCACCTCCTTTTTCTTCTAATAAAGTATTGGACCCAATAAATTAAGTGTATTTTAAATCACAAGACATTTTCTGTTAAAGCACTTTTTTTTTAAATATTAATAATTTTTAAACTTATATCTCGCTTATGGTTAGTCTTACATGAAAAATGCAAATAACTATTTTGTAGGAAATTTTATCAGCTTTAATTTTAGAAAAAAGATAAAAATTGATAGGAGTAACTGTTTCCGAGATATAAGCAAAAAACCAATAAGAAAACTGTAACTGTTACTGAACAAAAATGTAATTCAGTTTTCAATGTTTGAGACGAAGACGAAAATGCAGCATTTAAAATCGACTCTGAAGACTTCAGTGACTTATATGTCACCTCCTTTTTCTGCTAATAAAGTATTGGACCTAATAAATTAAGTGTATTTTAAATCACAAAACATTTTCTGTTAAAGCACTTTTTTTTTTAAATATTAATTATTTTCAAACTTATATCTCGCTTTTGGTTAGTCCTACATGAGAAATGCAAATAACTATTTTGTAGGAAATTTTATCAGCTTTAATTTTAGTGAAACGATAAAAATTGATAGGAGTAACTGTTTTCGAGATATAAGCAAGAAACCAAAAAACTGTTATCTTAATTAAGCGATTGCATATAAGCGAATTTAGTACTATTAGTATTATTATTATTAATGTTATTGTTATTAATATGACGACTGAAGACGACTCTGAAACTTTTTGTGACATTTATGTTTTTTTCTTTTTCCTCTACTAAAGTGTTAGACACAATTAAATTAGTTTAATTTCAGTTTTTCAAACATTTTATTTTAAAGCAAATTTTTGTTAAATATTATTCATATCCAACTCTATAACTCGCTTATGGTTGGTCCTACAGGAAAAATGTAAATATCGATTTTGTAGAAAATTTTATCAGCTTTAATTTTGAAAGAAAGATAAAAATTGATACGAGTAACAGTTTTCGAGATATAAGCAAAAAACCAATAAGAAAACTGTAACTGTTACTGAACAAAAATGTAATTCAGTTTTCAATGTTTGAGACTAAGACGAAAATTCAGCATTTAAAATCGACTCTGAAGACTTCAGTGACTTTTATGTCACCTCCTTTTTCTTCTAATAAAGTATTGGACCCAATAATTTAAGTGTATTTTAAATCACAAGACATTTTCTGTTAAAGACCTTTTTTTTTAAATATTAATTATTTTCAAACTTATATCTCGCTTATGGTTAGTCCCACATGAAAAATTCAAATTACTATTTTGTAGGAAATTTTATCAGCTTTAATTTTAGTAAAAAGATAAAAATTGATAGGAGTAACTGTTTTCGAGATATAAGCAAGCAGCATTTTCGTCTTCGTCTCAATCATTGAAAACTGAATTACATTTTTGTTCAGTAACTGTCGTCGAAGACGAAAATGCAGCATTTACAAACGACTCTAAAAACTTCAGTGACTTTTATGTCATCTCTTTTTACCTCAACTAAAGTGTTATTTTAATTTAGTTTAATTTCAGTTTTTCAAACATTTTATTTTAAAGCAAATTTTTGTTAAATATTAATTATATCCAACTCTATAACTCGCTTATGGTTGGTCCTACAAGAAAAATGCAAACAACTATTTTGTAGGAAATTTTATCAGCTTTAATTTTGAATGAAAGATAAAAATTGATAAGAGTAACTGATTTCGAGATATAAGCAAAAAACAAAAAAACTGTTACCTTAATTAAGCGCTTGCATATAAGCAACTTTAGTACTACTAGTATTGTTATTATAAATGTTATTGTTATTAATATGACGACTAAAGACAACTCTAAGACTTTTGTGACTTTTATGTTTCCTCCTTTTTCCTCTACTAAAGTGTTAGACACAATTAATTTAGTTTAATTTCAGTTTTTCAAACATTTTATTTTAAAGCTAATTTTTGTTAAATATTAAAAACTATAAAATGGCTTAGATTGCCTAAAAACACAGATCACACATGATCTTTTGCATAGAAATGAGAAAACGCTCATGTAACACACAAAATAAGCTCCATTTTTCCTTATTAAAAGTATTATTATTATTATTACTTTTGTTACTATTACTATTATTATTATTATTATTATTATTATTATTATTAATATTATTATTATTATTATTATTATTATTATTATTATTATTAACTTTTGTATAGTAAATGTTTTTATACCAGTTTTAAAATGAGTTATTAATTTTAGACAATTTCTTGCCTAAAAACACAGATAACAGATGATTTCTTGCATAGAAATGAGAAAACACTCATATAACACACAAAATAAGCTTCATTTTTGCTTAGAAAACTAAGCTTACTTTTATTACTATTATTATTATTTTTATTAATATTATTGGTGTTATTATTATTATTATTATTGTTATTATTATTATTTATATTATTATTATTATTGTTATTATTATTATTATTATTATTATTATTAATATTATTATTATTATTATTATTATTAACTTTTGTATAGTAAATGATTTTATACCAGTTTTAAAATGTGTTATTAATTTTAGACAATTTCTTGCATAGAAATGAGAAAACGCTCATATAACACACAAAATAAGCTTCATTTTTGCTTAGAAAACTAAGCTTACTTTTATTACTATTATTATTTTTATTATTATTATTATTATTATTATTATTATTATTATTATTATTATTGTTATTATTATTATTATTATTACTATTATTAAAAACTTATATTAAACAGACAGAAAACGTCGTATTCTGACACATAAAAACGAATTACGTTATAGACTTGACGAGAACGGCGTATACCTGACTCTTATAGGACTCTTATAGGGTCAACAAGTATCAGTTTGGATTAAAACGAATTATTTTTGTTGACTCTCAGTCTGAATTGTTCATCAGTTCAAACAAAAACGGCTTATTTTAGACGATCTTTTGCTTTGAACAAGAAAACTTACATCGAACAGACTAAAAACGTATTAATCTGGCATAAAAGAGCAATTTATGTATCACTTTGGATAAAGGCAGCTAATCCTTTTCGTTTCATTGCCTAAAATAGACAAAATTGTTAAAAAATCTAACAAAAACGCTGTATTCTAGCACAAAATACTAATTACATTATAGTTAATTTCAAACGATTTTATGCCCCCAAACGAGAAAACTTTCACTAAACAGATGCCAAACGTCTTAGTTCGTTTTACAAAAGCGACTTATGTTACAGTTTAAACAAAAACAAATTATTTTCGTTGTTGTTGTGTCAAAATAATTTATTTCGAATGATTCAATGGAGCGAAACGAGTAAACTTTTATAGGACAGATGCAAAATACCATATTACCACATAAATCGTTATTTTAAAGCAAAGTATTAGCTTTTGCACTTGTTCAATTAAAGTTTGCTTACTTCGAAGTATGTAATCGTCCGAAATATTTTTTTTTGCCAAAACTATAACGTAATGTGTTCTTTTGAGCTTGAATATAGAGTTTTCATTACGTTTTATAGTAGTTTACTCTACTCTAAGCATAGAATGAAACAGAGTAATCCGCTTTTGTTAAAACTGATACATAATTTGCTCTTATTTTCGAGAATAAGACGTTTTCAATATGCTTGATAAAATTTTTCTTGTTTATAGCAAGGAATCGTTTAAAATAAGCTGTATTTGCCTAAACTGATACGTAATTCGATATTTGTGCATGGATACGAAGTTTTCAGTTTCTTTGACCTGAAATTTCTTGTTGCAAAAGGTAATAATTAGCTTTAAAACAACGCTTTATATGGTAATATGTGGTTTTGCATCTGCCCCATAAAAGTTCATTAGTTTCGAATCATAAAATCGTTTGAAATAAACAGTGCTGGTCAAAACTTTAACGTAAATTATTTATTTGAGACGAAATTTAAAGTTTTCATTAAGTTTTATACAAGTTTACTCTATTCTAAGTAAAGGAGTAATCAGGATAAATTGCTTTTATCTAGAGTAATATATAATTTGCTTTTCAGCCAGAATAAGACGTTTTTAATCTTTAATGTAAGTTTTTGTATTCAAAACAAAGGATCGTCTAAAGTAAGCAGTTTTTGTCCAGACTGAAACGTAATTCGAATTTCTGTGCCTGAATAAGGGATTTTCAGTTACTTTGATGTAAGGTTTCTTGTTTGTAACAATGAATTAACGAAAATAATTGGTTTTTATCCAAACTGTGGCATGAATCGTTTTTAAAAGGCGAAATAAGATGTTTTTCCTCTGTTCAGTGAAAGTTTACTCGTTTCAAAGCATAGAACCGTTTGAAATTAACAGCTCTCGTTAAGACTATAACGCAAATCTTTTGTTTGGTGCTAAAATAAGACGTTTTTAGTCAGTTTGATATAAGTTTTCTTGTTCAAAGCAAAATATTGTCGAAAATCAACCGTTTTTGTCTAAACTGATACAAAATTCGGTGGTTTGTGTCCGAATACAAAGTTTTCAGATTCTTTAATGTTAGGTTTGCTGCTTCTAACAAAGAATCAACGAACATATTTTGTTTTAATACAAACTGCAATATAAAATGTCTTTATAGGACAAAACATGATGTTTGGCATCTATTTAATAAAAATTTACTCGTTTGGAAGCATAGAATCATTCCAAATAAGCTATTCTCGTCGAAACTATAATGTAATTAGTATTTTGTGCTAGAATACAGCGTTTTTGTTAGATTTATTAACAATTTTGTCTATTTTAAGCAATGAAACGAATAGGATTAGCTGCCTTTATCCAAAGTGATACATAAATTGCTCTTTTATGCCAGATTAATACGTTTTTAGTCCGTTCGATGTAAGTTTTCTTGTTCAAAGCAAAAGATCGTCTAAAATAAGCCGTTTTTGTTTTGAACTTTTGTTTTGTTTTGAAGCAAAAATGAAGCTTATTTTGTGTGTTATATGAGCGTTTTCTCATTTCTATGCAAGAAATCATCTGTGATCTGTGTTTTTAGGCAATCTAAGCCATTTTATAGTTTTTAGGCAAGAAATTGTGTAAAATAAATCACTCATTTTAAAACTGGTATAAAAACATTTACTATACAAAAGTTATAATCGGTTTTTAATAATAATAATAATATTAACAATAATAATAATAATAATAATAATAATAATAATAATAATAATAATAATAATAATAAAAATAAAAATAATAGTAATAAAAGTAAGCTTAGTTTTCTAAGCAAAAATGAAGCTTATTTGGTGTGTTATATGAGCGTTTTCTCATTTCTATGCAAGAGATCATCTGTGATCTGTGTTTTTAGGCAAGAAATTGAATAAAATTAATAACTCATTTTAAAACTGGTATAAAAACATTTACTATACAAAAGTTAATTATAATAATAGTAATAATGATAATAATACTTATAATAATGAATTTCTTTCTAAATTAAAGCTTAGTTTTTCTAAGCAAAAATGAAGCTTATTTGGTGTGTTATCTGAGCGTTTTCTCATTTCTATGCAAGAGATCATCTGTGATCTGTGTTTTTAGGCAAAAAATTGTCTAAAATTAATAACTCATTTAAAAACTGGTATAAAAACATTTACTATACAAAAGTTATAATCGGTTTTTAATAATAATAATATTAATAATAATAATAATAATAATAGTAATAATAATAATAAAAATAATAGTAATAATAATAATAATCGTAGTAATAAAAGTAAGCTTAGTTTTCTAAGCAAAAATAAAGCTTATTTTGTGTTATATGAGCGTTTTCTCATTTCTATGCAAGAGATCATCTGTGATCTGTGTTTTTAGGCAAGAAATTGTCTAAAATTAATAACTCATTTTAAAACTGGTATAAAAACATTTACTATACAAAAGTTATAAGCGGTTTATAATAATAATAATATAAATAATAATAGTAATAATAATAATAATAATAATAAAAATAATAACAATAATAATAATAATAATAAAAATAATAATAATAGTAATAAAAGTAAGCTTAGTTTTCTAAGCAAAAATGAAGCTTATTTTGTGTGTTATATGAGTGTTTTCTCATTTCTATGCAAGACATCATCTGTGATCTGTGTTTTTAGGCAAGAAATTGTCTAAAATTAATAACTCATTTTAAAACTGGTATAAAAACATTTACTATTCAAAAGTTAATAATAATAATAATAATAATAATAATAATAATAATAATAGTAATAGTAACAAAAGTAATAATAATAATAATACTTTTAATAAGGAAAAATGGAGCTTATTTTGTGTGTTACATGAGCGTTTTCTCATTTCTATGCAAAAGATCATGTGTGATCTGTGCTTTTAGGCAATCTAAGCCATTTTATAGTTTTTAATATTTAACAAAAATTTGCTTTAAAATAAAATGTTTGAAAAACTGAAATTAAACTAAATTAATTGTGTCTAACACTTTAGTTGAGGAAAAAAGAGAAGTCATAAAAGTCACTAAAGTCTTAGAGTTGTCTTTAGTCGTCATATTAATAACAATAACATTTATAATAACAATACTAGTAGTACTAAATTTGCTTATATGCAAGCGCGTAATTAAGATAACAGTTGTTTTGTTTTTTGCTTATATCTCGAAAACAGTTACTCCTATCAATTTTTACCTTTTCACCAAAATTAAAGGTGATAAAATTTCCTACAAAATAGTTATTTGCATTTTTCATGTAGAACTAACCATAAGCGAGATATAAGTTTAAAAATAATTAATAATTAAAAAAAAATGTGTTTTAACAGAAAATGTCTTGTGATTTAAAATACACTTAATTTATTGGGTCCAATACTTAATTAGAAGAAAAAGGAGGTGACAGTAAATGCTGCATTTTCGTCTTCGTCTCAAACATTGAAAACTGAATTACATTTTTGTTCAGTAACTGTCGTCGAAGACGAAAATGCAGCATTTACAAACGACTCTAAAAACTTCAGTGACTTTTATGTCACCTCCTTTTTTTTTTTAATAAAGTATTGGACCCAATAAATTAAGTGTATTCTAAATCACAAGGCATTTTCTGTTAAAGCACTTTTGTTTTAAATATTAATTATTTTCAAACTTATATCTCGCTTATGGTTAGTCGTACATGAAAAATGCAAATAACTATTTTGTAGGAAATTTTATCAGCTTTAATTTTAGTAAAAAGATAAAAATTGATAGGAGTAACTGTTTTCGAGATATAAGCTAGAAACCAAAAAACTGTTACCTTAATTAAGCGCTTGCATATAACCAAATTTAATACTATTAGTATTATTATTATTAATGTTATTGTTATTAATATGACGACTAAAAACGACTCTGAAGACTTTAGTGACCTTTATGTCTTCTCCTTTTTCCTCTACTAAAGTGTTAGACACAATTAATTTGGTTTAATTTTAGTTTTTCAATCATTTTATTTTAAAGCAAATTTTTGTTAAAGATTATTTATATCCAACTCTATAACTCGCTTATGGTTGGTCCTACAAAAAAATGCAAAAAACTATTTTGTAGGAAATTTTATCAGCTTTAATTTAAAAAAAAAAGATAAAAATTGATAGGAGTAACTGTTTTCGAGATATAAGCAAGAAACCAAAAAACTGTTACCTTAATTAAGCGTTTGCATATAAGCAAATTTAGTACTTTTAGTATTATTATTATTAATGTTATTGTTATTAATATGACGACTAAAGACGACTCTGAAACATTTAGTGACTTTTATGTCTTCTCCTTTTTCCTCTACTAAAGTGTTAGACACAATTAATTTAGTTTAGTTCCGGTTTTTCAAGCATTTTATTTTAAAACAAATTTTTGTTAAATATTATTTATGTCCAACTCTATAACTCGTTTATGCTTGGTCCTACAAGAAAAATGTAAATAACTATTTTGTTGGAAATTTTATCAGCTTTAATTTTGAAAGAAAGATAAAATTTGATAGGTGTAACTGTTTTCGAGATATAAGCAAAAAACCAAAGAAAAAACTGTTACAGTTACTGAACAAAAATGTAATTTAGTTTTCAATGTTTGAGACGAAGTCGAAAATGCAGCATTTAAAAACGACTCTGAGGACTTCAGTGACTTTTATGTCACCTCTTTTTCTTCTAATAAAGTATTGGACCCAATAAATTAAGTGTATTTTAAATCACAAGGCATTTTCTGTTAAAGCACTTTTGTTTTAAATATTAATTATTTTCAAACTTATATCTCGCTTACGGTTAGTCGTACATGAAAAATGCAAATAAATATTTTGTAGGAAATTTTATCAGCTTTAATTTTAGTAAAAAGATAAAAATTGATAGAAGTAACTGTTTTCGAGATATAAGCTAGAAACCAAAAAACTGTTACCTTAATTAAGCGCTTGCATATAAGCAAATTTAGTACTATTAGTATTATTATTATTAATGTTATTGTTATCAATATGACGACAAAAAACGACTCTGAAGATTTTAGTGACCTTTATGTCTTCTCCTTTTTCCTCTACTAAAGTGTTAGACACAATTAATTTAGTTTAATTTTAGTTTTTCAAACATTTTATTTTAAAGCAAATTTTTGTTAAAGATTATTTATATCCAACTCTATAACTCGCTTATGGTTGGTCTTACAAAAGAAATGCAAATAACTATTTTGTAGGAAATTTTATCAGCTTTAATTTTGAAAGAAAGATAAAAATTGATAGGAGTAATTGTTTTCGAGATATAAGCAAAAAACCAAAGAAAAAACAGTTACAGTTACTGAACAAAAATGTAATTTAGTTTTCAATGTTTGAGACGAAGTCGAAAATGCAGCATTTAAAAACGACTCTGAAGACTTCAGCGACTTTTATGTCACCTCCTTTTTCTTCTAATAAAGTATTGGACCCAATAAATTAAGTATATTGTAAATCACAAGACATTTTCTGTTAAAGCACTTTTTTTTTTAAATATTAATAATTTTTAAACTTATATCTCGCTTATGGTTAGTCTTACCTGAAAAATGCAAATAACTATTTTGTAGAAGATTTTATCAGCTTTAATTTTAGTAAAAAGATAAAAATTGATATAAGTAACTATTTTCGAGATATAAGCTAGAAAACAAAAAACTGTTACCTTAATTAAGCGCTTGCATATAAGCAAATTTAGTACTATTAGTATTATTATTATTAATGTTATTGTTATTAATATGACGACTAAAAACGACTCGGAAGATTTTAGTGACCTTTATGTCTTCTCCTTTTTCCTATACTAAAGTGTTAGACTCAATTAATTTAGTTTAATTTCGGTTTTTCAAACATTATATTTTAAAGCAAATTTTTGTTAAAGATTATTTATATCCAACTCTATAACTCGCTTATGGTTGGTCTTACAAGAAAAATGCAAATAACTATTTTGTAGGAAATTTTATCAGCTTTAATTTTGAAAGAAACATAAAAATTGATAGGAGTAACTGTTTTCGAGATATAAGCAAAAAACCAATAAGAAAACTGTAACTGTTACTGAACAAAAATGTAATTCAGTTTTCAATGCTTGAGACGAAGACGAAAATGCAGCATTTAAAGTCGACTCTGAAAACTTCAGTGACTCATATGTCACCTCCTTTTTCTTCTAATAAAGTATTGGACCTAATAAATTAAGTGTATTTTAAATCACAAAACATTTTCTGTTAAAGCACTTTTTTTTAAAATATTAATTATTTTCAAACTTATATCTCGCTTATGGTTAGTCCTACATGAGAAATGCAAATAACTATTTTGTAGGAAATTTTATCAGCTTTAATTTTGAAAAAAAGATAAAAATTGATAGGAGTAATTGTTTTCGAAATATAAGCAAAAAACCAAAGTAAAAACTGTTACAGTTACTGAACAAAAATGTAATTCAGTTTTCAATGTTTGAGAGGAAGACGAAAATGCAGCATTTAAAAACGACTCTGAAGACTTCAGCGAATTTTATGTCACCTTCTTTTTCTTCTAATAAAGTATTAGACCCAATAAATTAAGTGTATTTTAAATCACAAGACATTTTCTGTTAAAGCACTTTTTTTTAAATATTAATAATTTTTAAACTTATATCTCGCTTATGGTTAGTCTTACATAAAAAATGCAAATAACTATTTTGTAGGAAATTTTATCAGCTTTAATTTTAAAAGCAAGATAAAAATTGATAGGAGTAACTGTTTTCGAGATATAAGCAAGAAACTGTTACCTTAATTAAGCGCTTGCATATAAGCAAATTTAGTAATATTAGTATTATTATTATTAATGTTATTGTTATTAATTTGACGACTAAAAACTTGAGACGAAAATGCAGCATTTAAAAACGACTCTGAAGACTTCAGTGACTTTTATGTCACCTTCTTTTTCTTCTAATAAAGTATTGGACCCAATAAATTAAGTGTATTTTAAATCACAAGACATTCTCTGTTAAAACACTTTTTTTAATTATTAATTATTTAACTTATATCTCGCTTATGGATAGTTCTACATGACAAATGCAAATAACTATTTTATAGGAAATTTTATCACCTTTAATTTTGGTGAAAAAGTAAAAATTTATAGGAGTAACTGTTTTCGAGATATAAGCGAAAAACAAAAAAACTGTTACCTTAATTAAGCGCTTGCATATAAGCAAATTTAGTACTACTAGTATTGTTATTATAAATGTTATTGTTATTAATATGACGACTAAAGACAACTCTAAGACTTTTGTGACTTTTATGTCTCCTCCTTTTTCCTCTACTAAAGTGTTAGACACAATTAATTTAGTTTAATTTCAGTTTTTCAAACATTTTATATTAAAGCTAATTTTTGTTAAATATTAAAAACTATAAAATGGCTTAGATTGCCTAAAAACACAGATCACACATGATCTTTTGCATAGAAATGAGAAAACGCTCATGTAACACACAAAATAAGCTCCATATTTCCTTATTAAAAGTATTATTATTATTATTACTTTTGTTACTATTACTATTATTATTATTATTATTATTATTATTATTAATATCATTGTTATTATTATTATTATTATTATTATTATTATTATTATTATTATTATTATTATTATTATTGTTATTATTATTATTCATATTATTATTATTATTATTATTAACTTTGGTATAGTAAATGTTTTTATACCAGTTTTAAAATGAGTTATTAATTTTAGACAATTTCTTGCCTAAAAACACAGATCACAGATGATCTCTTGCATAGAAATGAGAAAACGCTCATATAACACACAAAATAAGCTTCATTTTTGCTTAGAAAACTAAGCTTACTTTTATTACTATTATTATTTTTATTATTATTATTATTATTATTATTATTATTATTATTATTATTATTATTATTATTATTATTATTATTATTATTATTATTATTATTATTATTATTATTATTATTATTATTATTATTATTATTATTATTATTATTATTATTATTATTTATATTATTATTATTATTATTATTATTATTATTAACTTTTGTATAGTAAATGTTTTTATACCAGTTTTAAAATGAGTTATTAATTTTAGACAATTTCTTGCCTAAAAACACAGATCACAGATGATTTCTTGCATAGAAATCAGAAAACGCTCATATAACACACAAAATAAGCTTCATTTTTGCTTAGAAAACTAAGCTTACTTTTATTACTATTATTATTTTTATTATTATTATTATTATTATTATTATTATTATTATTATTATTATTATTACTATTATTAAAAACTTATATTAAACAGACAGAAAACGTCGTATTCTGACACATAAAAACGAATTACGTTATAGACTTGACGAGAACGGCGTATCTCGGACTCTTATAGGACTCTTATAGGGTTAAAAAGTATCAGTTTGGATTAAAACAAATTATTTTTGTTGACTCTCAGTCTGAATTGTTCATCAGTTCAAACAAAAACGGCTTATTTTAGACGATCTTTTGCTTTGAACAAGAAAACTTACATCGAACAGACTAAAAACGTATTAATCTGGCATAAAAAAGCAATTTATGTATCACTTTGGATAAAGGCAGCTAATCCTTTTCGTTACATTGCCTAAAATAGACAAAATTGTTAAAAAATCTAACAAAAACGCTGTATTCTAGCATAAAATACTAATTACATTATAGTTTCGACGAGAATACCTTATTTGGAATGATTCTATGCTTCCAAACGAGTAAATTTTTATTATACAGATGCCAAACATCATGTTTTGTCCTATAAAGACATTTTATATTGCAGTTTGTATTAAAGCAAAATATTTTCGTTGATTCTTTGTTAGAAGCAGCAAACCTAACATTAAAGAATCTGAAAACTTTGTATTCGGACACAAACCACCGAATTTTGTATCAGTTTAGACAAAAACGGTTGATTTTCGACAATATTTTGCTTTCAACAAGAAAACTTATATCAAACTGACTAAAAACGTCTTATTTTAGCACAAAACAAAAGATTTGCGTTATAGTCTTAAAGCTGATTCATGCCACAGTTTGGATAAAAACCAAATATTTTTGTTAATTCATTGTTACAAACAAGAAACCTTACATCACAGAAACTGAAAACCCCTTATTCAGGCACAGAAATTCGAATTACGTTTCAGTCTGGACAAAAACTGCTTATTTTAGACGATCCTTTGTTTTCAACACGAAAACTTACATTAAAAAGATTAAAAACGTCTTATTCTGGCTGAAAACTGCAAATTATATATTACTCTAGATAAAAGCAATTTATCCTGATTACTCCTTTGCTTAGAATAGAGCAAACTTGTATAAAACTTAATGAAAACTTTAAATTTCGTCTCAAAGAAATAATTTACATTATAGTTTTGACAAGCACTGTTTATTTCAAACGAATTTATGATTCGAAACTAATGAACTTTTATGGGGCAGATGCAAAACCACATATTACCATATAAAGCGTTGTTTTAAAGCAAAGTATTACCTTTTGCAACAAGAAATTTCACGTCAAAGAAACTGAAAACTTCTTATCCATGCATAAATATCGAATTACGTATCAGTTTAGGCAAATACAGCTTATTTTAAACGATTCCTTGCTATAAACAAGAAAAATTTTATCAAGCTAATTGAAAACGTCTTATTCTCGAAAATAAGAGCAAATTATGTATCAGTTTTAACAAAAGCGGATTACTCTGTTTGATTCTATGCTTAGAGTAGAGTAAACTACTATAAAACGTAATGAAAACTCTATATTCAAGCTCAAAAGAACAAATTACGTTATAGTTTTGGCAAAAAAAAAATATTTCGGACGATTACATACTTCGAAGTAAGCAAACTTTAATTGAACAAGTGCAAAAGCTAATACTTTGCTTTAAAATAACGATTTATGTGGTAATATGGTATTTTGCATCTGTCCTATAAAAGTTTACTCGTTTCGCTCCATTGAATCATTCGAAATAAATTATTTTGACACAACAACAACGAAAATAATTTGTTTTTGTTTAAACTGTATCATAAGTCGCTTTTATAAAACGAACTAAGACGTTTGGCATTTGTTTAGTGAAAGTTTTCTCGTTTGGGGGCATAAAATCGTTTGAAATTAACAGTTTTGGTCAAAACTATAACGTAAATTATTTCTTTGAGACGAAATTTAAAGTTTACCACATAAATCTACAGAATTTCTGTGCCTGAATAAGGGGTTTTCAGTTTCTTTGATGTAAGGTTTCTTGTTTGTAACAATGAATTAACAAAAATAATTGGTTTTTATCCAAACTGTGGCATGAATCAGCTTTAAGACTATAACGCAAATCTTTTGTTTTGTGCTAAAATAAGACGTTTTTAGTCAGTTTGATATAAGTTTTCTTGTTCAAAGCAAAATATTGTCGAAAATCAACCGTTTTTGTCTAAACTGATACAAAATTCGGTGGTTTGTGTCCGAATACAAAGTTTTCAGATTCTTTAATGTTAGGTTTGCTGCTTCTAACAAAGAATCAACGAAAATATTTTGTTTTAATACAAACTGCAATATAAAATGTCTTTATAGGACAAAACGTGATGTTTGGCATCTGTTTAATAAAAATTTACTCGTTTGGATGCATAGAATCATTCCAAATAAGCTATTCTCGTCGAAACTATAATGTAAATAGTATTTTGTGCTAGAATACAGCGATTTTGTTAGATTTATTAACAATTTTGTCTATTTTAAGCAATGAAACGAATAGGATTAGCTGCCTTTATCTAAAGTGATACATAAATTGCTCTTTTATGCCAGATTAATACGTTTTTAGTCTGTTCGATGTAAGTTTTCTTGTTCAAAGCAAAAGATCGTCTAAAATAAGCCGTTTTTGTTTGAACTGATGAACAATTCAGACTGAGAGTCAACAAAAATAATTTGTTTTAATCCAAACTGATACTTTTTGACCCTACAAGAGTCCTATAAGAGTCCGAGATACGCCGTTCTCGTCAAGTCTATAACGTAATTCGTTTTTATGTGTCAGAATACGACGTTTTCTGTCTGTTTAATATAAGTTTTTATTAAAAATAATAATAATAATAATAATAATAAAAATAATAATAATAATAATAATAATAATAATAATAATATTAATAATAATAATGGTAATAATAATAATAATAAAAATAATAATAGTAATAAAAGTAAGCTTAGTTTTCTAAGCAAAAATGAAGCTTATTTTGTGTGTTACATGAGCGTTTTCTCGTTTCTATGCAAGAAATCATCTGTGATCTGTGATTTTAGGCAAGAAATTGTCTAAAATTAATAACTCAATTCAAAACTGGTATAAAAACATTTACTATAAAAAAGTTAATAATAATAATAATAATAATAATAATAATAATAATAATAATAATAATAATAATAATAATAATAATAATAATAATAATAGTAATAATAATAATAATAATAAAAATAATAATAATAGTAATAAAAGTAAGCTTAGTTTTCTAAGCATTAATGAAGCTTATTTTGTGTGTTATATGAGCGTTTTCTCATTTCTATGCAAGAGATCATCTGTGATCTGTGTTTTTAGGCAAGAAATTGTCTAAAATTAATAACTCATTTTAAAACTGGTATAAAAACATTTACTATACAAAAGTTATAATCGGTTTTTAATAATAATAATATTAATAATAATAATAATAATAATAGTAATAATAATAATAAAAATAATAGTAATAATAATAATAATAATAATAATAATAATAAAAATAAAAATAATAGTAATAAAAGCAAGCTTAGTTTTCTAAGCAAAAATGAAGCTTATTTTGTGTGTTATATGAGCGTTTTCTCATTTCTATGCAAGAGATCATCTGTGATCTGTGTTTTTAGGCAAGAAATTGAATAAAATTAATAACTCATTTTAAAACTGGTATAAAAACATTTACTATACAAAAGTTAATAATAATAATAATAATAATGATAATAATACTGATAATAATGAATTTCTTTCTAAATTAAAGCTTAGTTTTTCTAAGCAAAAATGAAGCTTATTTTGTGTTATCTGAGCGTTTTCTCATTTCTATGCAAGAGATCATCTGTGATCTGTGTTCTTAGGCAAGAAATTGTCTAAAATTAATAACTCATTTTAAAACTGTCATAAAAACATTTACTATACAAAAGTTATAATCGGTTTTTAATAATAATAATGTTAATAATAATAATAATAATAATAATAATAATAGTAATAATAATAATAAAAATAATAGTAATAATAATAATAATATTAAAAATAATAATAATAGTTGTAATAAAAGTAAGCTTAGTTTTCTAAGCAAAAATAAAGCTTATTTTGTCTTATATGAGAGTTTTCTCATTTCTATGCAAGAGATCATCTGTGATCTGTGTTTTTAGGCAAGAAATTGTCTAAAATTAATAAATTTTAAAACTGGTATAAAAACATTTACTATACAAAAGTTATAAGCGGTTTTTAATAATAATAATATTAATAATAATAATAATAATAATAATAATAATAATAATAATAATAATAATAATAATAAAAATAATAGTAATAATAATAATAATAATAATAATAGTAGTAATAAAAGTAAGCTCAGTTTTCTAAGCAAAAATAAAGCTTATTTTGTGTTATATGAGCGTTTTCTCATTTCTATGCAAGAGATCATCTGTGATCTGTGTTTTTAGGCAAGAAATTGTCTAAAATTAATAACTCATTTTAAAACTGGTATAAAAACATTTCTATACAAAAGTTATAAGCGGTCTTTAATAATAATAATAATAATAAAAATAATAATAACAATAATAATAATAATAATAATAATAATAATAATAATAATAATAGCAATAATAATAATAATAATAATAATAATAATAATAATAATAATAATAATAATAATAATAATAATAATAATAATAATAAAAATAATAATAATAATAATAATAATAATATTAATAATAATAATAATAATAGTAATAATAATAATAAAAATAATAGTAATAATAATAATAATAATAATAAAAATAAAAATAATAGTAATAAAAGTAAGCTTAGTTTTCTAAGCAAAAATGAAGCTTATTTTGTGTGTTATATGAGCGTTTTCTCATTTCTATGCAAGAGATCATCTGTGATCTGTGTTTTAAGGCAAGAAATTGAATAAAATTAATAACTCATTTTAAAACTGGTATAAAAACATTTACTATACAGAAGTTAATAATAATAATAATAATAATGATAATAATACTGATAATAATGAATTTCTTTCTAAATTAAAGCTTAGTTTTTCTAAGCAAAAATAAAGCTTATTTTGTGTTATATGAGCGTTTTCTCATTTCTATGCAAGAGATCATCTGTGATCTGTGTTTTTAGGCAAGAAATTGTCTAAAATTAATAACTCATTTTAAAACTGGTATAAAAACATTTCTATACAAAAGTTATAAGCGGTCTTTAATAATAATAATATTAATAAAAATAATAATAACAATAATAATAATAATAATAATAATAATAATAATAATAGCAATAATAATAATAATAATAATAATAATAATAATAATAATAATAATAATAATAATAATAATAATAATAATAATAATAATAATAATAATAATAAAAATAATAATAATAGTAATAAAAGTAAGCTTAGTTTTCTAAGCAAACATGAAGCTTATTTCGTGTGTTATATGAGTGTTTTCTCATTTCTATGCAAGAAATCATCTGTGATCTGTGTTTTTAGGCAAGAAATTGTCTAAAATTAATAACTCATTTTAAAACTGGTATAAAATCATTTACTATTCAAAAGTTAATAATAATAATAATAATAATAATAATAATAATAATAATAATAATAATTATAATAATAATATTAACAATAATAATAATAATAATAATAGTAATAATAACAAAAGTAATAATAATAATAATACTTTTAATAAGGAAAAACGGAGCTTATTTTGTGTGTTACATGAGCGTTTTCTCATTTCTATGCAAAAGATCATGTGTGATCTGTGTTTTTAGGCAATCTAAGCCATTTTATAGTTTTTAATATTTAACAAAAATTTGCTTTAAAATAAAATGTTTGAAAAACTGAAATTAAACTAAATTAATTGTGTCTAACACTTTAGTAGAGGAAAAAAAAGAAGACATAAAAGTCACTAAAGTCTTAGAGTTGTCTTTAGTTGTTATAACAATAACATTTATAATAACAATACTAGTAGTACTAAATTTGCTTATATGCAAGCGCGTAATTAAGGTAACAGTTTTTTTGTTTTTTGCTTATATCTCGAAAACAGTTACACCTATCAATTTTTACCTTTTCACCAAAATTAAAGGTGATAAAATTTCCTACAAAATAGTTATTTGTAGAACTAACCATAAGCGAGATATAAGTTTAAAAATAATTAATAATTAAAAAAAATGTGTTTTAACAGAAAATGTCTTGTGATTTAAAATACACTTAATTTATTGGGTCCAATACTTAATTAGAAGAAAAAGGAGGTGACAGTAAATGCTGCATTTTCGTCTTCGTCTCAAACATTGAAAATTGAATTACATTTTTGTTCAGTAACTGTCGTCGAAGACGAAAATGCAGCATTTACAAACGACTCTAAAAACTTCAGTGATTTTTATGTCACCTCCTTTTTTTTCTAATAAAGTATTGGACCCAATAAATTAAGTGTATTTTCAATCACAAGGCATTTTCTGTTAAAGCACTTTTGTTTTAAATATTAATTATTTTCAAACTTATATCTCGCTTATGGTTAGTCGTACATGAAAAATGCAAATAACTATTTTGTAGGAAATTTTATCAGCTTTAATTTTAGTAAAATGAAAAAAATTGATAGGAGTATTTGTTTTCGAGATATAAGCTAGAAACCAAAAAACTGTTACCTTAATTAAGCGCTTGCATATAAGCAAATTTAGTACTATTAGTATTATTATTATTATTAATGTTATTGCTATTAATATGACGACTAAAAACGACTCTAAAGCCTTTAGTGACCTTTATGTCTTCTCCCTTTTCCTCTACTAAAGTGTTAGACACAATTAATTTGGTTTAATTTTAGTTTTTCAAACATTTTATTTTAAAGCATATTTTTGTTAAAGATTATTTATATCCAACTCTATAACTCGCTTATGGTTGGTCCTACAAAAAAATGCAAATAACTATTTTGTAGGAAATTTTATCAGCTTTAAGTTTGAAAAAAAGATAAAAATTGATAGGAGTAACTGTTTTCGAGATATAAGCAAGAAACCAAAAAACTGTTACCTTAATTAAGCGTTTGCATATAAGCAAATTTAGTACTATTAGTATTATTATTATTAATGTTATTGTTATTAATATGACGACTAAAGACGACTCTGAAACATTTAGTGACTTTTATGTCTTCTCCTTTTTCCTCTACTAAAGTGTTAGACACAATTAATTTAGTTTAATTCCGGTTTTTCAAGCATTTTATTTTAAAACAAATTTTTGTTAAATATTATTTATGTCCAACTCTATAACTCGTTTATGCTTGGTCCTACAAGAAAAATGTAAATAACTATTTTGTTGGAAATTTTATCAGCTTTAATTTTGAAAGAAAGATAAAATTTGATAGGTGTAACTGTTTTCGAGATATAAGCAAAAAACCAATAAGAAAACTGTAACTGTTACTGAACAAAAATGTAATTCAGTTTTCAATGTTTGAGACGAAGACGAAAATGCAGCATTTAAAAACGACTCTGAGGACTTCAGTGACTTTTATGTCACCTCCTTTTTCTTCTAATAAAGTATTGGACCCAATAAATTAAGTGTATTTTAAATCACAAGGCATTTTCTGTTGAAGCACTTTTGTTTTAAATATTAATTATTTTCAAACTTATATCTCGCTTATGGTTAGTCGTACATGAAAAATGCAAATAACTATTTTGTAGAAAATTTTATCAGCTTTAATTTTAGTAAAAAGATAAAAATTGATAGGAGTAACTGTTTTCGAGATATAAGCAAGAAACCAAAAAACTGTTACCTTAATTAAGCGTTTGCATGTAAGCAACTTTAGTACTATTAGTATTATTATTATTAATGTTATTGTTATTAATATGACGACTAAAAACGACTCTGAAGTCTTTGGTGACTTTTATGTCTTCTCCTTTTTCCTATACTAAAGTGTTAGACTCAATTAATTTAGTTTAATTTCGGTTTTTCAAACATTATATTTTAAAGCAAATTTTTGTTAAAGATTATTTATATCCAACTCTATAACTCGCTTATGGTTGGTCTTACAAAAGAAATGCAAATAACTATTTTGTAGGAAATTTTATCAGCTTTAATTTTGAAAGAAAGATAAAAATTGATAGGAGTAATTGTTTTTGAGATATAAGCAAAAAACCAAAGTAAAAACTGTTACAGTTACTGAACAAAAATGTAAGTCAGTTTACAATGTTTGAGAGGAAGACGAAAATGCAGCATTTAAAAACGACTCTGAAGACTTCAGCGACTTTTATGTCACCTCCTTTTTCTTCTAATAAAGTATTAGACCCAATAAATTAAGTGTATTTTAAATCACAAGACATTTTCTGTTAAAGCACTTTTTTTTTAAATATTAATAATTTTTAAACTTATATCTCGCTTATGGTTAGTCTTACATGAAAGATGCAAATAACTATTTTGTAGGAAATTTTATCAGTTTTAATTTTAAAAGAAAGATAAAAATTGATAGGAGTAACTGTTTTCGAGATATAAGCAAAAAACCAATAAGAAAACTGTAACTGTTACTGAACAAAAATGTAATTCAGTTTTCAATGTTTGAGACGAAGACGAAAATGCAGCATTTAAAATCGACTCTGAAAACTTCAGTGACTTTTATGTCATCTCCTTTTTCTTCTAATAAAGTATTGGACCCAATAAATTAAGTGTATTATAAATCACAAGACATTTTCTGTTAAAACACTTTTTTTTAATTATTAATTATTTTCAAACTTATATCTCGCTTATGGTTAGTTCTACATGAAAAATGCAAATAACTATTTTGTAGGAAATTTTATCACCTTTAATTTTGGTGAAAAAGTAAAAATTGATAGGAGTAACTGTTTTCGAGATATAAGCAAAAAAAAAACTGTTACCTTAATTAAGCGCTTGCATATAAGCAAATTTAGTACTACTAGTATCGTTATTATAAATGTTATTGTTATTAATATGACGACTTAAGACAACTCTAAGACTTTAGTGACTTTTATGTCTCCTCCTTTTTCCTCTACTAAAGTGTTAGACACAATTAATTTAGTTTAATTTCAGTTTTTCAAACATTTTATTTTAAAGCAAATTTTTGTTAAATATTAAAAACTATAAAATGGCTTAGATTGCCTAAAAACACACATCACACATGATCTTTTGCATAGAAATGAGAAAACGCTCATGTAACACACAAAATAAGCTCCATTTTTCCTTATTAAAAGTATTATTATTATTATTACTTTTGTTACTATTACTATTATTATTATTATTATTATTATTATTGTTATTATTATTATTATTATTATTATTATTATTATTATTATTATTATTGTTGTTATTATTATTATTATTATTATTATTATTATTATTATTATTAAAAACCGATTATAACTTTTGTATAGTATTGTTTTTATACCAGTTTTAAAATGAGTGATTAATTTTAGCCAATTTCTTGCCTAAAAACTATAAAACGGCTAAGATTGCCTAAAAATACTGATCACACATGATCTTTTGCATAGAAATGAGAAAACGCTCATATAACACAAAATAAGCTTCATTTTTGCTTAGAAAACTAAGCTTACTTTTATTACTACTATTATTATTATTTTTATTATTATTATTAATATTACTATTATTATTATTATTATTATTATAATTATTATTAATATTATTATTATTAAAAACCGATTATAACTTTTGTATAGTAAATGTTTTTATACCAGTTTTAAAATGAGTTATTAGTTTTAGACAATTTCTTGCCTAAAGACACAGATCACAGATGATCTCTTGCATAGAAATGAGAAAACGCTCAGATAACACAAAATAAGCATCATTTTTGCTTAGAAAAACTAAGCTTTAATTTAGAAAGAAATTCATTATTATAAGTATTATTATCATTATTATTATTATTATTATTATTATTATTACTATTATTATTATTATTATTATTATTTCATTTATTACTATTATTATTATTATTATTAACTTTTGTATAGTAAATGTTTTTATACCAGTTTTAAAATGAGTTATTAATTTTATTCAATTTCTTGCCTAAAAACACAGATCACAGATCACAGATTCAATGGAGCGAAACGAGTAAACTTTTATAGGACAGATGCAAAATACCATATTACCACATAAATCGTTATTTTAAAGCAAAGTATTAGCTTTTGCACTTGTTCAATTAAAGTTTGCTTACTTCGAAGTATGTAATCGTCCGAAATATTTTTTTTTGCCAAAACTATAACGTAATTTGTTCTTTTGAGCTTGAATATAGAGTTTTCATTACGTTTTATAGTAGTTTACTCTACTCTAAGCATAGAAACAAACAGAGTAATCCGCTTTTGTTAAAACTGATACATAATTTGCTCTTATTTTCGAGAATAAGACGTTTTCAATATGCTTGATAAAATTTTTCTTGTTTATAGCAAGGAATCGTTTAAAATAAGCTGTATTTGCCTAAACTGATACGTAATTCGATTTTTATGCATGGATACGAAGTTTTCAGTTTCTTTGACGTGAAATTTCTTGTTGCAAAAGGTAATACTTTGCTTTAAAACAACGCTTTATATGGTAATATGTGGTTTTGCATCTGCCCCATAAAAGTTCATTAGTTTCGAATCATAAATTCGTTTGAAATAAACAGTGCTGGTCAAAACTATAACGTAAATTATTTCTTTGAGACGAAATTTAAAGTTTTCATTAAGTTTTATACAAGTTTACTCTATTCTAAGTAAAGGAGTAATCAGGATAAATTGCTTTTATCTAGAGTAATATATAATTTGCAGTTTTCAGCCAGAATAAGACGTTTTTAATCTTTTTAATGAAAGTTTTCGTGTTCAAGACAAAAGATCGTCTAAAATAAGCAGTTTTTGTCCAGACTGAAACGTAATTCGAATTTCTGTGCCTGAATAAGGGGTTTTCAGTTTCTTTGATGTAAGGTTTCTTGTTTGTAACAATGAATTAACAAAAATAATTGGTTTTTATCCAAACTGTGGCATGAATCAGCTTTAAGACTATAACGCAAATCTTTTGTTTTGTGCTAAAATAAGACGTTTTTAGTCAGTTTGATATAAGTTTTCTTGTTCAAAGCAAAATATTGTCGAAAATCAACCGTTTTTGTCTAAACTGATACAAAATTCGGTGGTTTGTGTCCGAATACAAAGTTTTCAGATTCTTTAATGTTAGGTTTGCTGCTTCTAACAAAGAATCAACGAAAATATTTTGTTTTAATACAAACTGCAATATAAAATGTCTTTATAAGACAAAACATGATGTTTGGCATCTGTTTAATAAAAATTTACTCGTTTGGAAGCATAGAATCATTCCAAATAAGCTATTCTCGTCGAAACTATAATGTAATTAGTATTTTGTGCTAGAATACAGCGTTTTTGTTAGATTTATTAACAATTTTGTCTATTTTAAGCAATGAAACGAATAGGATTGGCTGCCTTTATCTAAAGTGATACATAAATTGCTATTTTATGCCAGACTAATACGTTTTTAGTCTGTTCGATGTAAGTTTTCTTGTTCAAAGCAAAAGATCGTCTAAAATAAGCCGTTTTTGTTTGAACTGATGAACAATTCAGACTGAGAGTCAACAAAAATAATTTATTTTAATCCAAACTGATACTTTTTGACCCTATAAGAGTCCTATAAGAGTCCGAGATACGCCGTTCTCGTCAAGTCTATAACGTAATTCGTTTTTTTGTGTCAGAATACGATGTTTTCTGTCTGTTTAATAATAATAGTAATAATAATAATAATAATAATAATAATAATAAAAATAATAATAATAGTAATAAAAGTAAGCTTAGTTTTCTAAGCAAAAATGAAGCTTTTTTTGTGTGTTATATGAGCGTTTTCTCATTTCTATGCAAGAAATCATCTGTGATCTATGTTTTTAGGCAAGAAATTGAATAAAATTAATAACTCATTTTAAAACAGGTATAAAAACATTTACTATACAAAAGTTAATAATAATAATAATAGTAATAAATGAAATAATAATAATAATAATAATAATAATAATAATAATAATAATAATAATAATAATAATAATAATAATAATATTAATAATAATAATAATAATAATAATAATAATAATAATAATAATAATAATAATAATAATAATAATAATAATAATAATAATAATAATGATAATAATACTTATAATAATAAATTTCATTATCAATTAAAGCTTCGTTTTTCTAAGCAAAAATGATGCTTATTTTGTGTTATCTGAGCGTTTTCTCATTTCTATGCAAGAGATCATTTGTGATCTGTGTTTTTAGGCAAGAAATTGTCTAAAACTAATAACTCATTTTAAAACTGGTATAAAAACATTTACTATACAAAAGTTATAATCGGTTTTTAATAATAATAATATTAATAATAATAATAATAATAATAATAATAATAATAATAATAATAATAGTAATAATAATAATAATAATAAAAATAATAATAATAGTAGTAATAAAAGTAAGCTTAGTTTTCTAAGCAAAAATGAAGCTTATTTTGTGTTATATGAGCGTTTTCTCATTTCTATGCAAAAGATCATCTGTGATCAGTGTTTTTAGGCAATCTTAGCCATTTTATAGTTTTTAGGCAAGAAATTGGCTAAAATTAATCACTCATTTTAAAACTGGTATAAAAACAATACTATACAAAAGTTATAATCGGTTTTTAATAATAATAATTATAATAATATTAATAATAATAATAATAATAATAATAATAATAATAATAATAATAATAATAATAACAATAATAATAATAATAACAATAATAACAATAATAACAATAATAATAATAATAATAATAAAAATAATAATAATAGTAATAAAAGTAAGCTTAGTTTTCTAAGCAAAAATGAAGCTTATTTGTGTGTGTTATATGAGTGTTTTCTCATTTCTATGCAAGAAATCATCTGTGATCTGTGTTTTTAGGCAAGAAATTGTCTAAAATTAATAACTCATTTTAAAACTGGTATAAAAACATTTACTATACAAAAGTTATATAATAATAATAATAATAATAATAATAATAATAATAATAATAGTAATAGTAACAAAAGTAATAATAATAATAATACTTTTAATAAGGAAAAATGGAGCTTATTTTGTGTGTTACATGAGCGTTTTCTCATTTCTATGCAAAAGATCATGTGTGATGTGTGTTTTTAGGCAATCTAAGCCATTTTATAGTTTTTAATATTTAACAAAAATTTGCTTTAAAATAAAATGTTTGAAAAACTGAAATTAAACTAAATTAATTGTGTCTAACACTTTAGTAGAGGAAAAAGGAGGAGACATAAAAGTCACTAAAGTTTTAGAGTTGTCTTTAGTCGTCATATTAATAACAATAACATTTATAATAACGATACTAGTAGTACTAAATTTGCTTACATGCAAGCGCTTAATTAAGGTAAGAGTTTTTTTGTTTTTTGCTTATATCTCGAAAACAGTTACTCCTATCAATTTTTACTTTTTCACCAAAATTAAAGGTGATAAAATTTCCTACAAAATAGTTATTTGCATTTTTCATGTAGAACTAACCATAAGCGAGATATAAGTTTGAAAATAATTAATAATTTAAAAAAAAGTGTTTTAACAGAAAATGTCTTGTGATTTATAATACACTTAATTTATTGGGTCCAATACTTTATTAGAAGAAAAAGGAGGTGACATAAAAGTCACTGAAGTTTTCAGAGTCGATTTTAAATGCTGCATTTTCGTCTTCGTCTCAAACATTGAAAACTGAATTACATTTTTGTTCAGTAACAGTTACAGTTTTCTTATTGGTTTTTTGGTTATATCTCGAAAACAGTTACTTCTATCAATTTTTATCTTTTTTTTAAAATTAAAACTGATAAAATTTCCTACAAAATAGTTATTTGCATTTTTTATGTAAGACTAACCATAAGCGAGATATAAGTTTAAAAATTATTAATATTTAAAAAAAAGTGCTTTAACAGAAAATGTCTTGTGATTTAAAATACACTTAATTTATTGGGTCCAATACTTTATTAGAAGAAAAAGGAGGTGACATAAAAGTCGCTGAAGTCTTCAAAGTCGTTTTTAAATGCTGCATTTTCGTCTTCCTCTCAAACATTGAAAATTGAATTACATTTTTGTTCAGTAACTGTAACAGTTTTTACTTTGGTTTTTTGCTTATATCTCGAAAACAATTACTCCTATCAATTTTTATCTTTCTTTCAAAATTAAAGCTGATAAAATTTCCTACAAAATAGTTATTTGCATTTCTCATGTAGGACTAACCATAAGCGAGATATAAGTTTGAAAATAATTAATATTTAAAAAAAAAGTGCTTTAACAGAAAATGTTTTGTGATTTAAAATACACTTAATTTATTAGGTCCAATACTTTATTAGAAGAAAAAGGAGGTGACATATAAGTCACTGAAGTTTTCAGAGTCGATTTTAAATGCTGCATTTTCGTCTTCGTCTCAAACATTGAAAACTGAATTACATTTTTGTTCAGTAACAGTTACAGTTTTCTTATTGGTTTTTTGCTTATATCTCGAAAACAGTTACTCCTATCAATTTTTATCTTTCTTTTAAAATTAAAGCTGATAAAATTTCCTACAAAATAGTTATTTGCATTTCTTTTGTAAGACCAACCATAAGCGAGTGATAGAGTTGGATATAAATAATCTTTAACAAAAATTTGCTTTAAAATATAATGTTTGAAAAACCGAAATTAAACTAAATTAATTGAGTCTAACACTTTAGTATAGGAAAAAGGAGAAGACATAAAAGTCACCAAAGTCTTCAGAGTCGTTTTTAGTCGTCATATTAGTAACAATAACATTAATAATAATAATAATGCTGCATTTTCGTCTTTGTCTCAAACATTGAAAACTGAATTACATTTTTGTTCAGTAACAGTTACAGTTTTCTTATTGGTTTTTTGCTTATATCTCGAAAATAGTTACTCCTATCAATTTTTATCTTTCTTTCAAAATTAAAGCTGATAAAATTTCCTACAAAATAGTTATTTGCATTTTTCTTGTAAGACCAACCATAAGCGAGTTATAGAGTTGGATATAAATAATCTTTAACAAAAATTTGCTTTAAAATATAATGTTTGAAAAACCGAAATTAAACTAAATTAATTGAGTCTAACACTTTAGTATAGGAAAAAGGAGAAGACATAAAAGTCACCAAAGTCTTCAGAGTCGTTTTTAGTCGTCATATTAATAACAATAACATTAATAATAATAATACCAATAGTACTAAATTTGCTTACATGCAAACGCTTAATTAACAGTAACAGTTTTTTGGTTTCTTGCTTATATCTCGAAAATAGTTACTTATATCAATTTTTATCTTTTTACTAAAATTAAAGCTGATAAAATTTTCTACAAAATAGTTATTTGCATTTTTCATGTAAGACTAACCATAAGCGAGATATAAGTTTAAAAATTATTAATATTTAAAAAAAAAGTGCTTTAACAGAAAATGTCTTGTGATTTACAATATACTTAATTTATTGGGTCCAATACTTTATTAGAAGAAAAAGGAGGTGACATAAAAGTCGCTGAAGTCTTCAGAGTCGTTTTTAAATGCTGCATTTTCGACTTCGTCTCAAACATTGAAAACTAAATTACATTTTTGTTCAGTAACTGTAACAGTTTTTACTTTGGTTTTTTGCTTATATCTCGAAAACAATTACTCCTATCAATTTTTATCTTTCTTTCAAAATTAAAGCTGATAAAATTTCCAATAAAATAGTTATTTGCATTTCTTTTGTAAGACCAACCATAAGCGAGTTATAGAGTTGGATATAAATAATCTTTAACAAAAATTTGCTTTAAAATAAAATGTTTGAAAAACTAAAATTAAACTAAATTAATTGTGTCTAACACTTTAGTAGAGGAAAAAGGAAAAGACATAAAGGTCACTAAAATTTTCAGAGTCGTTTTTAGTCGTCATATTAATAACAATAACATTAATAATAATAATACTAATAGTACTAAATTTGCTTATATGCAAGCGCTTAATTAAGGTAACAGTTTTTTGGTTTCTAGCTTATATCTCGAAAACAGTTACTCCTATCAATTTTTATCTTTTTACTAAAATTAAAGCTGATAAAATTTCCTACAAAATAGTTATTTGCATTTTTCATGTTCGACTAACCATAAGCGAGATATAAGTTTGAAAATAATTAATATTTAAAACAAAAGTGCTTTAACAGAAAATGCCTTGTGATTTAAAATACACTTAATTTATTGGGTCCAATACTTTATTATAAGAAAAAGGAGGTGACATAAAAGTCACTGAAGTCCTCAGAGTCGTTTTTAAATGCTGCATTTTCGTCTTCGTCTCAAACATTGAAAACTGAATTACATTTTTGTTCAGTAACAGTTACAGTTTTCTTATTGGTTTTTTGCTTATATCTCGAAAACAGTTACACCTATCAAATTTTATCTTTCTTTCAAAATTAAAGCTGATAAAATTTCCAACAAAATAGTTATTTACATTTTTCTTGTAGGACCAAGCATAAACGAGTTATAGAGTTGGACATAAATAATATTTAACAAAAATTTGTTTTAAAATAAAATGCTTGAAAAACCGGAATTAAACTAAATTAATTGAGTCTAACACTTTAGTAGAGGAAAAAGGAGAAGACATAAAAGTCACTAAATGTTTCAGAGTCGTTTTTAGTCGTCATATTAATAACAATAACATTAATAATAATAATACTAAAAGTACTAAATTTGCTTATATGCAAACGCTTAATTAAGGTAACAGTTTTTTGGTTTCTTGCTTATATCTCGAAAACAGTTACTCCTATAAATTTTTATCTTTTTTTCAAAATTAAAGCTGATAAAATTTCCTACAAAATAGTTATTTGCATTTTTTTGTAGGACCAACCATAAGCGAGTTATAGAGTTGGATATAAATAATCTTTAACAAAAATTTGCTTTAAAATAAAATGTTTGAAAAACTAAAATTAAACCAAATTAATTGTGTCTAACACTTTAGTAGAGGAAAAAGGAGAAGACATAAAGGTCACTAAAGTCTTCAGCGTCGTTTTTAGTCGTCATATTAATAACAATAACATTAATAATAATAATACTAATAGTACTAAATTTGCTTATATGCAAGCGCTTAATTAAGGTAACAGTTTTTTGGTTTCTAGCTTATATCTCGAAAACAGTTACTCCTATCAATTTTTATCTTTTTACTAAAATTAAAGCTGATAAAATTTCCTACAAAATAGTTATTTGCATTTTTCATGTACGACTAACCATAAGCGAGATATAAGTTTGAAAATAATTAATATTTAAAACAAAAGTGCTTTAACAGAAAATGCCTTGTGATTTAAAATACACTTAATTTATTGGGTCCAATACTTTATTAGAAGAAAAAGGAGGTGACATAAAAGTCACTGAAGTCCTCAGAGTCGTTTTTAAATGCTGCATTTTCGTCTTCGTCTCAAACATTGAAAACTGAATTACATTTTTGTTCAGTAACAGTTACAGTTTTCTTATTGGTTTTTTGCTTATATCTCGAAAACAGTTACTCCTATCAATTTTTACTTTTTCACCAAAATTAAAGGTGATAAAATTTCCTACACAATAGTTATTTGCATTTTTCATGTAGGACTAACCATAAGCGATATATAAGTTTGAAAATAATTAATATTTAAAAAAAAGTGCTTTAACAGAAAATGTCTTGTGATTTAAAATACACTTAATTTATTGGGTCCAATACTTTATTAGGAGAAAAAGGAGGTGACATAAAAGTCACTGAAGTCTTTAGAGTCGCTTTTAAATGCTGCATTTTCGTCTTCGTCTCAAACATTGAAAACTGAATTACATTTTTGTTCAGTAACAGTTACAGTTTTCTTATTGGTTTTTTGCTTATACCTCGAAAACTGTAACTCCTATAAAATTTTATAATTCTTTCAAAATTAAAGCTGTTAAAATTTCCAACAAAATAATTATTTGCATTTTTCTTGTAGGACCAACCATAAGCGAGTTATAGAGCTGGATATAAATAATATTTAACAAAAATTTGCTTTAAAAAAAATGTTTGAAAAACAGAAATTAAACTAAATTAATTGTGTCTAACACTTTAGTAGAGGAAAAAAGAGGAGACATAAAAGTCACTAAAGTCTTCAGAGTCGTCTTTAGTCGTCATATTAATAACAATAACATTAATAATAACAATACTAGTAGTACTAAATTTGCTTATATGCAAGCGCTTAATTAAGGTAATAGTTTTTTGGTTTCTTGCTTATATCTCGAAAACAGTTACTCCTATCAATTTTCATCTTTTTACTAAAATTAAAGCTGATAAAATTTTCTACAAAATAGTTATTTGCAATTTTCATATAGGACTAACCATAAGCGAGATATAAGTTTGAAAATAATTAATATTAAAAAAAAAGTGCTTTAACAGAAAATGTCTTGTGATTTAAAATACACTTAATTTATTGAGTCCAATACTTTATTAGGAGAAAAAGGAGGTGAAATAAAAGTTATTAAAGTCTTCAGAGTCGTTTTTAAATGCTGCATTTTCGTCTTCGTCTCAAACATTGAAAACTGAATTACATTTTTGTTCAGTAACTGTAACAGTTTTCACTTTGGTTTTTTGCTTATATCTCGAAAACTGTTACTCCTATCAATTTTTATCTTTCTTTCAAAATTAAAGCTGATAAAATTTCCTACAAAATAGTTATTTGCATTTCTTTTGTAAGACCAACCATAAGCGAGTTATAGAGTTGAATATAAATAATCTTTAACAAAAATTTGTTTTAAAATAAAATGTTTGAAAAACCGAAATTAAACTAAATTAATTAGGTCTAACACCTTAGTAGTGGAAAAAGGAGAAGACATAAAAGTCACCAAAGTCTTCAGAGCCGTCTTTAGTCGTCATATTAATAACAATAACATTAATAATAACAATACTAATAGTACTAAATTTGCTTATATGCAAGCGCTTAATTAAGGTAACAGTTTTTTGGTTTTTTGCTTATATCTCGAAAACAGTTAATTCTATCAATTTTTATCTGTTTACCAAAATTGAAGCTGATAAAATTTCCTACAAAATAGTTAATTGCATTTTTCATGTAGGACTAACCATAAGCGAGATAAAACAATAATAATAATAATAATAATAATAATAATAATAATAATAATAATAATAATAATAATAATAATATTAATAATAATAATAATAATAATAATAATAATAATAATAATAATAATAATAATAATAATAATAATAATAATAATAATACTTTTAATAATGAATTTCTTTCAAAATCAAGGCTTAATTTTTCTAAGCAAAAAAGAAGCTTATTTTGTGTTATATCAGTGTTTTATTATCACAGATGATTTCTAGCATAGAAATGAGAAAACGCTTATATAACACAAAATAAGCTTCATTTTTGCTTAGAAAAACTAAGCTTTGATTTAGATGGAAATTCATTACTAAAAGTATTATTATTATTATTATTATTATAACTTTTATTACTATTATTATTATTATTATTATTATTATTATTATTATTTTTAAAAACCGATTATAACTTTTGTATAGTAAATGTTTTTATACCAGTTTTAAAATGAGTTATTAATTTTAGAAAATTTCTTACCTAAAAACACAGATCACAGATGATCTCTTGCATAGAAATAAGAAAACGCTCAGATAACACAAAATAAGCTTCATTTTTGCTTAGAAAAACTAAGCGTTAATTTAGAAAGAAATTCATTATTATAAGTATTATTATTATTATTATTATAACTTTTATTACTATTATTTTTATAATTATTATTTTTATTAAAAACCGATTATAACTTTTGTATAGTATATGTTTTTATACCAGTTTTAAAATGAGTTACTAATTTTAGCCAATTTCTTGCCTAAAAACTATAAAATGGCTTAGATTGCCTAAAAACACAGATCACACATGATCTTTTACATAGAAATGAGAAAACGCTCATGTATCACACAAAATAAACTTCATTTTTCCTTATTAAAAGTATTAACATTATTATTACTTTTATTACTATTACTATTATTATTATTATTATTGTCATTATTATTATTATTAACTTTTGTATAGTAAATGTTTTTATACCAGTTTTAAAATGAGTTATTAATTTTAGACAATTTCTTGCCTAAAAACACAGATCACAGATGATCTCTTGCATAGAAATGAGAAAACGCTCATATAACACACAAAATAAGCTTCATTTTTCCTTATTAAAAGTATTATTATTATTATTACTTTTGTTGCTATTACTATTATTATTATTATTATTATTATTGTTATTATTATTACTATTATTATTATTATTAACTTTTGTATAGTAAATGTTTTTATACCAGTTTTAAAATGAGTTATTAATTTTTGACAATTTCTTGCCTAAAAACACAGATCACAGATGATCTCTTACATAGAAATGAGAGAAAACGCTCAAATAACACACAAAATAAGCTTCATTTTTGCTTAAAAAACTAAGCTTACTTTTATTACTATTATTATTGTTTTTATTATTATTATTATTATTATTACTATTATTGTTATTACTATTATTATTATTATTATTATTATTGTTATTATTATTATTGTTATTATTATTATTATTAAAAACTTATATTAAACAGACAGAAAACGTCGTATTCTGTCACAAAAGAGCTAATTATGTATCACTTTAAATAGAAGCAGTTTATCCTGTTTGTTCCTTTGCTTACATAAGAGCAAACTTTTATAAAGCGTAACTAAAACCACATATTCTGACACAAAAAAACAAACTACGTTATAGACTTGACGAGAACGGCGTATCTCGGACTCTTATAGGACTCTTATAGGAACAAAAAGTATCAGTTTGGATTAAAACAAATTATTTTTGTTGACTCTCAGTGAGAATTGTTCATCAGTTCAAACAAAAACGGCTTATTTTAGACGATCTTTTGCTTTGAACAAGAAAACTTACATCGAACAGTCTAAAAAGGTATAAATCTGGCATAAAAGAGCAATTTATGTTTCACTTTGGATAAAGGCAGCTAATCCTATTCGTTTCATTGCTTAAAATAGACTAAATTGATAATAAATCTAACAAAAATGCTGTATTCTAGCACAATATACTAATTACATTAGTTTCGACGAGAATAGCTTATTTGGAATCATTCTATGCTTCCAAACGAGTAAATTTTTATTAAACAGATGCCAAACATCATGTTTTGTCCTATAAAGACATTTTATATTGCAGTTTGTATTAAAACAAAATATTTTCGTTGATTCTTTGTTAGAAGCAGCAAACCTAACATTAAAGAATCTGAAAACTTTGTATTCGGACAAAAACCACCGAATTTTGTATCAGTTTAGACAAAAACGGTTGATTTTCGACAATATTTTGCTTTGAACAAGAAAACTTATATCAAACAGACTAAAAACGTCTTATTTTAGCACAAAACAAAAGATTTGCGTTATAGTCTTAACGAGAGCTGTTAATTTCAAACGATTCTATGCTTTGAAACGAGTAAACTTTCACTGAACAGAGGAAAAACATCTTATTTCGCCTTTTAAAAACGATTCATGCCACAGTTTAGATAAAAACCAATTATTTTCGTTAATTCATTGTAGCAAACAAGAAACCTTACATCTAAGAAACTGAAAACCCCTTATTCAAGCACAGAAATTCGAATTACGTTTCAGTTTGGACAAAAACTGCCTATTTTAGACAATCCTTTGTTTTGAACACGAAAACTTACATTAAAAAGATTAAAAACGTCTTATTCTGGCTGAAAACTGCAAATTATATATTACTCTAGATAAAAGCAATTTATCCTGATTACTCCTTTACTTAGAATAGAGTAAACTTGTATAAAGTTTAATGAAAACTTTAAATTTCGTCTCAAAGAAATAATTTACGTTATAGTTTTGACCAGCACTGTTAATTTCAAACGATTTTATGATTCGAAACGAATAAACTTTTATGGGGCAGATGCAAAATCACATATTACCATATAAAGCGTTGTTTTAAAGAAAAGTATTACCTTTTGCAACAAGAAATTTCACGTCAAAGAAACTGAAAACTAGGTATCCATGCAAAAATATCGAATTACGTATCAGTTTAGGCAAATACAGCATATTCTAAACGATTCCTTGCTATAAACAAGAAAAATTTCATCAAACATATTGAAAACGTCTTATTCTCGAAAATAAGAGCAAATTATGTATCAGTTTTAACAAAAGCAGATTACTCTGTTTGATTCTATGTTTAGAGTAGAGTAAACTACTATAAAACGTAATAAAAACTCTATATTCAAGCTCAAAAGAACAAATTACGTTATAGTTTTGACAAAAAAAATTATTTCGGACGATTACATACTTCGAAGTAAGCAAACTTTAATTGAAAAAGTGCAAAAGCTAATACTTTGCTTTAAAATAACGATTTATGTGGTAATATGGTGTTTTGCATCTGTCCTATAAAAGTTTACTCGTTCCGCTCCATTGAATCATTCGAAATAAATTATTTTGACACAACAACGAAAATAATTTGTTTTTGTTTAAACTGTACATAAGTCGTTATTATAAAACAAACGAAGACGTTTGGCATCTGTTTAGTGAATGTTTTCTCGTTTGGGGACATAAAATCGTTTGAAATTAACAGTTCTCGTCATTACTATAACGCAAATCTTTAAAGTGATACAAAGAAATAATTTACGTTATTGTTTTGATCAGAACTGTAAATTTCAAACGATTTTATGCCCCCAAACGAGAAAACTTTCACTAAACAGATGCCAAACGTCTTCGTTCGTTTTATAAAAGCGACTTATGTTACAGTTTAAACAAAAACAAATTATTTTCGTTGTTGTTGTGTCAAAATAATTTATTTCGAATGATTCAATGGAGCGAAACGAGTAAACTTTTATAGGAAAGATGCAAAACATCATATTACCACATAAATCGTTATTTTAAAGCAAAGTATTAGCTTTTGCACTTGTTCAATTAAAGTTTGCTTACTTCGAAGTATGTAATCGTCCAAAATAATTTTTTTTTGTCAAAACTATAACGTAATTTGTTCTTTTGAGCTTGAATATTGAGTTTTCATTACGTTTTATAGTAGTTTACTCTACTCTAAGCATAGAATCAAACACAGTAATCCGCTTTTGTTAAAACTGATACATAGTTTGCTCTTATTTTCGAGAATAAGACGTTTTCAATATGTTTGATAAAATTTTTCTTGTTTATAGTAAGGAATCGTTTAAAATAAGCTGTATTTGCCTAAACTGATACGTAATTCGATATTTGTGCGTGGATACGAAGTTTTCAGTTTCTTTGACGTGAAATTTCTTGTTGCAAAAGGTAATACTATGCTTTAAAACAACGCATTATATGGTAATATGTGGTTTTGCATCTGCCCCATAAAAGTTCATTCGTTTCGAATCATAAAATCGTTTGAAATTAACAGTGCTGGTCAAAACTATAACGTAAATTATTTCTTTAAGACGAAATTTAAAGTTTTCATTAAGTTTTATACAAGTTTACTCTATTCTAAGTAAAGGAGTAATCAGGATAAATTGCTTTTATCTGGAGTAATATATAATTTGCAGTTTTCAGCCAGAATAAGACGTTTTTAATCTTTTTAATGTAAGTTTTCGTGTTCAAAACAAAGGATTGTCTAAAATAAGCAGTTTTTGTCCAAACTGAAACGTAATTCGAATTTCTGTGCTTGAATAAGGGGTTTTCAGTTTCTTTGATGTAAGGTTTCTTGTTTGCAACAATGAATTAACGAAAATAATTGGTTTTTATCCAAACTGTGGCATGAATCGTTTTTAAAAGGCGAAATAAGATGTTTTTCCTCTGTTCAGTGAAAGTTTACTCGTTTCAAAGCATAGAATCGTTTAAAATTAAGAGCTCTCGTTAAGACTATAACGCAAATCTTTTGTTTTGTGCTAAAATAAGACGTTTTTAATCTGTTTGATATAAGTTTTCTTGTTCAAAGCAAAATATTGTCGAAAATCAACCGTTTTTGTCTAAACTGATACAAAATTCGGTGGTTTTTGTCCGAATACAAAGTTTTCAGATTCTTTAATGTTAGGTTTGCTGCTTCTAACAAAGAATCAACGCAAATATTTTGTTTTATTACAAACTGCAATATAAAATGTCTTTATAGGACAAAACATGATGTTTGGCATCTGTTTAATAAAAATTTACTCGTTTGGAAGCATAGAATAATTCCAAATAAGCTATTCTCGTCGAAACTATAATGTAATTTGTATTTTGTGCTAGAATACAGCGTTTTTGTTAGATTTATTAACAATTTAGTCTATTTTAAGCAATGATACGAATAGGATTAGCTGCCTTTATGTATAGTGATACATAAATTGCCTCTTTTATGCCAGATTTATACGATTTTAGTCTGTTCGATGTAAGTTTTCTTGTTCAAAGCAAAAGATCGTCTAAAATAAGCTGTTTTTGTTTAAACTGATAAACAATTCGGACTGAGAGTCAACAAAAATAATTTGTTTTAATCCAAACTGATACTTTTTGACCCTATAAGATTCCGAGATACGCCGTTCCCGTCAAGTCTATAACGTAGTTCGTTTTTTTGTGTCAGAATATGTGGTTTTAGTTACGCTTTATAAAAGTTTGCTCTTATGTAAGCAAAAGAACAAACAGGATAAACTGCTTCTATTTAAAGTGATACATAATTAGCTCTTTTGTGACAGAATACGACGTTTTCTGTCTGTTTAATATAAGTTTTTAATAATAATAATAACATTAATAATTTTTTTTAATAATAATAATAACATTAATAATAATAATAATAATACCCGTGAGGCTACCCGGGCTGCTCGTCAGAAAAAAAATAGGACCTCGGGCATTCTCCTCCCTGTCGTAAGAGGCGACTAATGGAAACCCTCCATGGAGTGTCTTACCCAGAATGGGCGACTCCATGGAATCTGTCTACTTCTGTCTCAGAATGAGTGGAAGTAGACAACTAAAAATCCAGGAGCGTCTGTACCCAGAATGGGCGGCTCTCTGGTCAGCGTCTGATCCCAGAATGGGCGGCTGTCAAATAGATGCGAATTATGACATGTCCACGGAACTGTCGGAGGTGAAGTGGAACCACATGTTATAAGGAACACAACCTTGCCGGTCCCTGCATTGGGACACCACCAAACACCAAAAAAGCAAAATGGATAAAAGTTCGCATGATGATAATCCATACGGCGTGACGGCGAGTGTGGCTGCTCCCGTTCGGACACGTCGTGATGTTCAGTCACACACTGGAAACAGTAGAGCGAGTGGTACTCTCCAGTGTTCACGGCCCACAAGATCGAATCGAAACATAACATCTACTTCTGTCAATGAGTCAAGCACATCCTCGGATGAGTCGAGCACATTCTCAGAATCCCCAAAGAGACTGGCCCTCCCCAATAGGAGAGCCCCTTCTTTAGGAAACGTAAGACGACGCAAGAAATGGAGTAGTGACGATAATAGTGACCTTCTAAGAGCGTACCTCCGAGCAACAAAATGTGACACGTGTAAATTCGGATTCAGGAAACGTATGCTGATTGAATGGAGATTGATGAGACCAGAAAGTGTACTAACTGAAAACCAACTGGCAACACAACTGACATCAATCAAAAGAAATAACTTAGTACCAGATATCATAACACAAACCATCAGAACTGAGGAAATGGGAAGAATGAGAAGAGAAACCGATAATTCCAACACTATTGAAACAAACAATGATTCAGAAAATGCTGAGATAAATGTCGAGAATGAACAACCACAGATAGAAAGAGAAGAACAAATAGAAACTACAAGAATAGACCAAGAAGTAGAAACTGAAAGAACAGAATTAATAAATGAAGATAAAATCCGAATTATTAACCATTTTGAAGTCTTGAAACTCTCCTATCAAGACACAGAAGCTAATCACAGACCCAGCTTGAGAAAAATGAAACCAAACAAGAAAGTACATACACTTCTTCAATACTTAAACAACTATATTCGTGAGAGTACCACTGACGCTGACGTTCCGAACATCGAAGCAGTGCAGACAATCGTCTATTGTGTAGCAAGAGCAGTCACAGAAGAAGTAGTACCAGAGCAACCAGGAGAGAGAACGATAAACACACCCTCTGAAGTGAAAGTACCAAAATGGAAAGAAAGAATTGAGAAGAAAATTAACGGAATACGGAGCACACTCAACAAGATAAACGACTGGAAAAAGAACAAAGGTGGACGAAAACTGAGAAAGGAAGTAAAATCAATTATGAAGAGTATGAACCTAAAGATGAATGACGAACATCTTGACAGAAATTTAGCAGTAAAAATAGATGAGATGAAACAGAAAATAGCAGTATTTGGAACGAAGTTACGAAGATACAACTTAAGTCACAAAAGAAAAACACAGAACAAACTCTTCTCAAAAAATGAAAAAACATTCTATGCATCTCTAGACAACACAACAACAATACCCAGTACATCGAACACAGTACCCATTGGAGAGCTTGAAGAGTTCTGGCGAAACATCTGGAAAAACAAAGGGGACCATAAAAAAGAAGCACCATGGATTGTAGAGGAAAAACAAAGAATGAATGAAACATCTGGAATGGAATCATGCAACATCACAATAACTGATGTACATGAAGTTGTCCGGAAACTACACAATTGGAAGGCACCCGGCCCTGACAAAATCCAGAACTTCTGGTGGAAAAACTTAACGGCAGTACACTCACACCTAGTACGACACATAAACAACATCATTGAATACCCAGAAGAAACACCACAATTCATCACACTAGGGATAACATATATGAAAGCAAAAAGCGAAGATCTTTCTAAACCTCAAAACTACAGACCCATAACTTGTTTGAACACTCTATACAAAATCATAACATCACTACTCGCAAACAAGATCAACAACCATGTAGAAGAGATTCAAATTCTAACAGAAGAACAAAAGGGCTGTAGACGGAAGACCCAGGGGTGCAAAGAGCAATTGATTATAGATGGCATAATCGCCAATGAAGCAAAGAAAAGACATAGAAATGTAAGTGTAGCCTGGCTTGACTACCAAAAAGCCTTCGACTCTGTGCCTCATTCATACTTAATCGACGTACTTAACATCTACAAAGTCAATGGCAAAATTGTTAACTTTTTCCAACATTGCATGAAGTCATGGCGAACACAACTCTTAGTTAATAATGACCGAAAAACAACCGTAAAAACCAACCCAATTCCGATTGAAAGTGGCATCTTCCAAGGAGACTCCTTGAGCCCTATCTGGTTCATAATCTGCCTAAATCCACTCTCAAGACTGCTTCAATCCTCTAACCTTGGCTACAAACTAAAAGGCTCATCAACACAACGACTCAGCCACCTCTTGTACGTCGACGATGCTAAGTTATATGCAGAAAATGAACAAGATCTAGGAAAACTGCTCACCATCACAAAAACATTCAGTGAGAACATCCGTACGAAATTTGGATATGACAAGTGTGCCAAGATCATCTACAAGAAAGGGAAGAAAACGACCAGCCAGAACATTGAACACCTCAACATCAAGAAATTGGACGACACTGAAAAGTACAAATACTTAGGACTGGACCAACATCTAATACGAGACACAAAAGAACTGAAAGATAAAACAGAGAAGAAACTACATACAAGAATAAACAAGATCCTAAACACAAGTCTGAATGGAAAAAACAAAATGAAAGCCGTAAACACCTGGGCAATACCAACAATAACCTACACATTTGGGGTAATACAGTGGTCGCAAACAGATCTAGAGAGAATCGATAGAAAAATCAGAACCGATATGACAGCAAACCGAATCCATCACACAAATGCGTCAGTCATCAGACTCTACCTACCACGACGATCCGGAGAAAGAGGACTCTTGAACTTGGAACACCTCTGGAAGAAACAAATCATCAACCTGCGGAAATATTTCAAGGAAAAACAAACTCCACTACTCAAAGTCATCTGCGAAATAAATTCCTACTCACCACTGAAACTGAAGAACAATGATGAACCAACCCAAGCCCCAACAATAAGAGAAAAGAGAGAAGAATGGCAAGGAAAAGTACTACATGGCAAATACCCAAAGGCATTGAACTCAGGCCACCAAACAGAATCAACAAGCTGGCTCACCTCTGGAAGTCTATATGGAGAAACAGAAGGCTTTATGTGTGTTATCCAAGATGGTGTCATTAGTACAAAAAACTACAAAAAATGTATCCTGAAAGAAGACATTGACGACCATTGCAGAATGTGCAAAACTGCACCTGAAACTATTCAGCACATAACATCAGGCTGCCCCACGATAGCACACACAGAGTACCTGAAACGCCATAACCTCACTGCTGGAATCCTTCATCAGAAAATCGTAACTAAACTGAAACTGCAAGAATCTGAAGACCCATATTACACATATGTGCTACAACCAGTCATTGAAACAGACAGCTGGAAAGTGTACTGGGACATCACGATTCGAACGGACAAGACAGTAGCGGCCAACAGACCTGACATCGTACTCCATGACAAACAGAGGAAAGAAGCCTTCTTCATAGACATTGCCCACCCAAATGATAATAACCTGGAAAAAACGGAAAGAGAGAAAATAACAAAGTATTTTGAACTCAGTCAAGAATATAAAGCTATATACAAACTAAACAAAGTGACAGTCCTCTCCAATATCATAACATCAACAGGACTAATAAGCAAAAACATGGAAACCTACTTCAGTAAGATACACCTTGACAACAAACCCATGATCCGGCTAATGCAGAAGTCTGTCATCCTTGAAACCTGTAGAATAGTCCGGAAGTTCCTGAACATTCAAGAATAAATCATACATGCATACCTGAATATGACTTTGCACGTGAAACAAATCCCTTCTAAAGTGATTGGTTTTATACCCCACGACATGAAGATAACCACTTGAGCAACCCGACAACGCTCAGTGAGAAGCCCCAAATATAATAATAATAATAATAATAATAATAATAATAATAATAATAATAATAATAATAATAATAATAATAATAATAATAATAATAATAATAGTAATAATAACAATAATAATAATAATAATAATAATAATAATAATAATAATAATAGTAATAGTAACAAATGTAATAATAATAATAATACTTTTAATAAGGAAACATGAAGCTTATTTTGTGTGTTACATGAGCGTTTTCTCATTTCGATGCAAGAGATCATCTGTGATCTGTGTTTTTAGGCAAGAAATTGTCTAAAATTAATAACTCATTTTAAAATTGGTATAAAAACATTTACTATACAAAAGTTATAATCGGTTTTTAATAATAATAATATTAATAATAATAATAATAATAGTAGTAATAAAAGTAAGCTTAGTTTTCTAAGCAAAAATGAAGCTTGTTTTGTGTTATATGAGCGTTTTCTCATTTCTATGCAAGAGATCATCTGTGATAATAAAACACTGATATAACACAAAATAAGCTTCATTTTTGCTTAGAAAAACTAAATCTTGATTTTGAAGGAAATTCATTATTAAAAGTTTTATTATTATTATTATTATTATTATTAATATTATTATTATTATTATTATTATTACAATTATTATTATTATTATTATTATTATTATTATTATTATTATTATTATTATTATTGTTATTATTATTACTATTTTTATTATTATTAAAAACCGATTATAACTTTTGTATAATAAATGTTTTTATACCAGTTTTAAGATGAGTGATTAATTTTAGACAATTTCTTGCCTAAAATCTATAAAATGGCTTACATTGTCTAAAAACACAGATCACAGATGATCTCTTGCATAGAAATGAGAAAACGCTTGTAAATCACAAAATAAGCTTCATTTTTGCTTAGAAAATCTAAGCCTTGATTTAGAAGAAAATTTATTATTAAACGTATTATTAATATTATTATTATTATTATTATTACTATTATCATTATTATTATTATTATTATTATTGTTATTATTATTATTATTATTATTATTATTATTATTATTAATATTATTATTATTATTATTATTAATATTATTTTTTTATTATTATTATTATTATTATTAAAAACTTACATTAAACAGACAGAAAACGTCGTATTCTGTCACAAAAGAGCTAATTATGTCTCACTTTAAATAGAAGCAGTTTATCCTGTTTGTTCCTTTGCTTACATAAGAGCAAACTTTTATAAAGCGATATGCAAGCGCTTACTTAAGGTAACAGTTTTGCTTATATCTCGAAAACAGTTACTCCTATCAAATTTTATCTTTTTTTTTAAATTAAAGCTGATAAAATTTCCAACAAAACAGTTATTTGCATTTTTCTTGTAGGGCCAACCATAAGCGAGTTATAGAGTTGGATATAAATAATATTTAACAAAAATTTGCTTTAAAATAAAATGTTTGAAAAACTGAAATAAAACTAAATTAATTGTGTCGTAACAGTAGAGGAAAAAGGAGGTGACATAAAAGTCACTAAAGTCTTTAGAGTCGTCTTTAGTCGTCATATTAATGACAATAACATTAATAATAACAATACTAGTAGTACTAAATTTGCTTATATGCAAGCGCTTAATTAAGGTAACAGTTTTTTGGTTTCTTGCTTATATCTCGAAAACGGTTACTCCTATCAATATTTATCTTTTTACTAAAATTAAAGCTGATCAAATTTCCTACAAAATAGTTATTTGCAATTTTCATGTAGGACTAACCATAAGCGAGCTATAAGTTTGAAAATAATTAATATTTAAAAAAAAGTGCTTTAACAGAAAATGTCTTGTGATTTAAAATACACATAATTTATTGGGTCCAATTCTTTATTAGAAGAAAAATGAGGTGACATAAAAGTCACTGAAGTCTTCAGAGTCGTTTTTAAATGCTGCATATTCGTCTTCGTCTCAAACATTAAAAACTGAATTACATTTTTGTTCAGTAACAGTTATAGTTTTCTTATTGGTTTTTTGCTTATATCTCGAAAACAGTTACTCCTATCAATTTTTATCTTTCTTTCAAAATTAAAGCTGATAAAATTTCCTACAAAATAGTTATTTGCATTTCTTTTGTAAGACCAACCATAAGCGAGTTACAGAGTTGGATATAAATAATCTTTAACAAAAATTTGCTTTAAAATAAAATGGTTGAAAAACTGAAATTAAACTAAATTAATTGTGTCTAACACTTTAGTAGAGAAAAAAGGAGGAGACATAAAAGTCACTAAAATCTTCAGAGTCGTCTTTAGTCGTCATATTAATTACAATAACATTAATAATAACAATACTAATAGTACTAAATTTGCTTATATGCAAGCGCTTAATTAAGGTAACAGTTTTTTTGTTTTTTGCTTATATCTCGAAAACAGTTACTCCTATCAATTTTTACCATTTCACCAAAATTAAAGCAGATAAAATTTCCTACAAAACAGTTAATTGCATTTTTCATATAGAACTAACCATAAGCGAGATATAAGTTTGAAAATAATTAATAATTAAAAACAAATGTGCTTTAGCAGAAAATGTTTTGTGGTTTAAAATACACTTAATTTATTGAGTCCAATATTTTATTAGAAGAAAAAGGAGGTGACAGAACGGTCACTGAAGTTTTTAGAGTCGTTTGTAAATGCTGCATTTTCGTCTTCGTCTCAAACATTGAAAACTAAAATACATTTTTGTTCAGTAACTGTTACAGTTTTCACTTTGGTTTTTTGCTTATCTCTCGAAAACAGTTACTCCTATCAATTTTTATCTTTCTTTCAAAATTAAAGCTGATAAAATTTCCTACAAAATAATTATTTGCATTTTGCTGTAGGACCAACCATAAGCGAGTTATAGAGTTGGATATATATAATCTTTAACAAAAATTTGCTTTAAAATAAAATGTTTGAAAAACCGAAATAAAACTAAATTAATTGGGTCTAACACTATAGTAGAGGGAAAAGGAGGAGACATAAAAGTCACCAAAGTCTTCAAAGTCGTTTTTAGTCGTCATATTGATAATAATAACATTAATAATAATAATTCTAATAGTACTAAATTTGCTTATATGTAAACGCTTAATTAAGGTAACAGTTTTTTGGTTTCTTGCTTATATCTCGAAAACAGTTACTCCTATCAATTTTAATCTTTCTTCCAAAATTAAAGCTGATAAAATTTCCTACAAAATGATTATTTGCATTTTTTTGTAGGACCAACCATAAGCGAGTTATAGAATTGGATATAAATAATCTTTAACAAAAATTTGCTTTAAAATAAAATGTTTGAAAAACCGAAATAAAACTAAATTAATTGGGTCTAACACTTTAGTAGAGGAAAAAGGAGGAGACATAAAAGTCACCAAAGTCTTCAAAGTCGTTTTTAGTCGTCATATTGATAATAATAACATTAATAATAATAATTCTAATAGTACTAAATTTGCTTATATGTAAACGCTTAATTAAGGTAACAGATTTTTGGTTTCTTGCTTATATCTCGAAAACAGTTACTCCTATCAATTTTCATCTTTTTACTAAAATTAAAGCTGATAAAATTTCCAACAAAATAGTTATTTGCATTTTTCTTGTAGGACCAACCATAAGCGAGTTATAGAGTTGGATATAAATAATATTTAACAAAAATTTGCTTTAAAAAAAATGTTTGAAAAACAGAAATTAAACTAAATTAATTGTGTCTAACACTTTAGTAGAGGAAAAAAGAGGAGACATAAAAGTCACTAAAGTCTTCAGAGTCGTCATTAGTCGTCATATTAATAACAATAACATTAATAATAACAATACTAGTAGTACTAAATTTGCTTATATGCAAGCGCTTAATTGAGGTAACAGTTTTTTGGTTTCTTGCTTATATCTCGAAAACAGTTACTCCTATCAATTTTTATCTTTCTTCCAAAATTAAAGCTGATAAAATTTTCTACAAAATAGTTATTTGCAATTTTTATGTAGGACTAACCATAAGCGAGATATAAGTTTGAAAATAATTAATATTAAAAAAAAAGTGCTTTAACAGAAAATGTCTTGTGATTTAAAATACACTTAATTTATTGGGTCCAATACTTTATTATAAGAAAAAGGAGGTGAAATAAAAGTTATTGAAGTCTTCAGAGTCGTTTTTAAATGCTGCATTTTCGTCTTCGTCTCAAACATTGAAAACTGAATTACATTTTTGTTCAGGAACTGTAACAGTTTTCACTTTGGTTTTTTGCTTATATCTCGAAAACAGTTACTTCTATCACTTTTTATCTTTCTTTCAAAATTAAAGCTGATAAAATTTCCTACAAAATAGTTATTTGCATTTCTTTTGTAAGACCCACCATAAGCGAGTTATAGAGTTGGATATAAATAATCTTTAACAAAAATTTGCTTTAAAATAAAATGTTTGAAAAATCGAATTTAAACTAAATTAATTAGGTCTAACACTTTAGTAGTGGAAAAAGGAGAAGACATAAAAGTCACCAAAGTCTTCAGAGCCGTCTTTAGTCGTCATATTAATAACAATAACATTAATAATAACAATACTAGTAGTACTAAATTTGCTTATATGCAAGCGCTTAATTAAGGTAACAGTTTTTTGGTTTTTTGGTAATAAAAGTAAGCTTAGTTTTTTAAGCAAAAATGAAGCTTATTTTGTGTGTTATATGAGCGTTTTCTCATTTCTATGCAAGAGATCATCTGTGATCTGTGTTTTTAGGCAAGAAATTGTCTAAAATTAATAACTCATTTTAAAACTGGTATAAAAACATTTACTATACAAAAGTTAAAAATAATAATAATAATAGTAATAATAATAATAATAATAATAATAATAATAATAATAATAATAATAATAATAATAATAATAATAATAATAATAATAATAATAATAATAATAATAATAATAATAATAATAATAATAATAATAATAATAATAATAATAATAATAATAGTAAAAGTAACAAAAGTAATAATAATAATAATACTTTTAATAAGGAAAAATGAAGCTTATTTTGTGTTACATGAGCATTTTCTCATTTCTATGCAAAAGATCATGTGTGATCTGTGTTTTTAGGCAATCTAAGCCATTTTATAGTTTTTAGGCAAGAAATTGTATAAAATAAATCACTCATTTTAAAACTGGTATAAAAACATTTACTATACAAAAGTTATAATCGGTTTTTAATAATAATATTAATAATAATAATAATAATAATAGTAGTAATAAAAGTAAGATTAGTTTTCTAAGCAAAAATGAGGCTTGTTTTGTGTTATATGAGCGTTTTCTCATTTCTATGCAAGAGATCATCTGTGATCTGTGTTTTTTGGCAAGAAATTGTCTAAAATTAATAACTCATTATAAAACTGGTATAAAAACATTTACTATACAAAAGTTAATAATAATAATAATAATAATAATAATAATAATAATAATAATAATAATAATAATAATAATAATAATAATAATAATTACAATTACAAATAATCATTCCCAAAACGAATAAAAAAAGTAGGCTCAAATCTACAAGCAATAGAAACAATGTGCAGACGGAAAAAGTTATAGTAAAAGCGGAGGGCAGACAGTACGCTGATATCCTGCGCACAATCAAAAGTAGTGTAAACATAGACGCAATTGGAGTCAAAATCAAAACAATAAAGAAGACAAATAATGGTGACGTGTTTCTAGAAATACAAGGAGGAAAAAATGAGGCAACCATCCTTAAACAAGCAATAATAAATAAAAACGAAAACACCCAAGTAGTGATTAAAAACAACGAAGATATCATACACATATTGGATGTAGATGCAGACCTTAGTAGCCAGCAGATTGAAGATGCTGTTAAAAAAAGCGTAGGAAACGCAGAAGATAACGAAGTTAGAGTTGTGTCATGTAGAACAAACCAGAGAGGTAATCAAACCGCTACTGTTGCTGTTAAAAAAGGCAAAGCAAATGCACTGGTGAATAAAGGAGTTATCAAGATAGGATGGGTGCCATGCAAAGTAGGAGCACGCACAAACCTCCTACGGTGCTACAGATGCTTAGACTTTGGACATCACACCAAGGACTGCACTAGAAACGAAGACACAAATATATGCCTTAAATGTGGCAAAGATAGTCATCGAGCTAAAGAATGCCAAAACACAAGCTACTGCCTTAAGTGTAAACAAGAAGGCCACAGAGCGGAACAAGCCAAGTGCCCATACTATCGTAAGTTATTAAAAGACCAAGCTAAAGCAACAAATGAAAATAGACGAAGGCATGCAAGTGCTGCATGCCCAACGCGTTAGATACCCTAATTGACTTTAAAAATACTACAAGCCAACGTTGGACGAGCATATGCAGCTCAAGATCTAGTCTGTGCCACAGCAAACCAGCTAAAAGCTGATTTGCTAGTTATCAGCGAACCAAATAAAAAAAGAATAGAAAATTCAAACTGGATTAAAGACAAAAGGAGAGACGTGGCAATGTTAGTCCTAACAAAGAATGTTGGTATTGTAAGCCATACTATTTTTGACGGTTACTTAATGATCCAAACAAAAAAACTTAATATAATTGAATGCTATATATCACCCAATATAGGAATACAAGATTACCAAAAAAAGGTAGATAGCATAATGAAGGAAGTTAAATATGGAGAAACCATAATATTGGGAGATTTTAACGGCAAATCTCCGCTATGGAGATCACTTAAAAAAGATGAAAAGGGCGACTACTGGGTGCAGTGGATCTCGGCGCGCGACATGGTTGTTCTGAATACTGGACTAAGACCCTACCTTTGTACGGGAAGAAAGCGAATCATATATCGACGTAACAATGGCCACTAATAAAATCGCAGGAGATGTAACTAATTGGGAGATTCTGGACATCGAGACACTGACAGAGCATAAATACATCTACTTTGAAATTAGGACAAATTCTGGAAAAATAATAAGGGATGTGGGCAACAAACGAGCAGACTGGGATGCATACAAAACAGCTATAGAGTTGTTAACAGGAGACAGATATGATACTGACTATAGAGCAAGCACCAGGCTAATAAAACAAGCATACAAAAATTGTTTACAATTACGTAACCTAGAATGGAAAACGCCTTATTGGTGGAATAGAGACATTGCTGTAAAAAGGGAGCAATGTAACAAGATCAGGAGAAAACAGATACGAGCCGCAAAAAACAAGACAATAACCAGGGAAGAAACAGAGAGACTAAAAATCGATTATAAAAAATGTAAGAAAGAACTTAGCAAACTAATTAGGGATTCTAAAAACAGACACTGGAAGGACTTGATTCAAGAGCTTGATAACGATATATGGGGAGAAGCCTTTCAGATAATAGCAAAAAATGCAAATGTCTTAAGACTATACGAATTAGATATTGAAAAGAAAAAGCAGGTAGTAACAGATCTTTTCCCAACAGAAAAGGAAGAGTGGGCGATCTTTCAAATAGATGACAAACCAACACCATCCACACTAGAGGAGCTAAGAACTGCAGCGGCTGGCATAAAATGCGGGAAGGCACCAGGAGTAGACAAAATACCACCAGATGCAATTAAAATAGTAGCAACATGTACCCCAAACTGGCTGTTGTCGATAATGAATGGCCTACTTCAAGTTCAAAACTTTCCTGATGAATGGAAAATAGCTAAAATTGTATTAATCTTAAAACCTGGCAAACCAACAGAAATAGCAAGTTCATATAGACCACTTTGTATGCTAAACTCTCTAAGCAAGCTGCTGGAAACTCTCATTAAAAACAGACTACAAAGTGAATTAGTTAATAGAGGTGGATTACATCCACGACAGTACGGTTTTCAAAAAGGAAAATCCACTATTCAAGCAGTAGAAAAGGCACTAGCGATTGCAAGAGATTTTAACAGAAAATATTGCACACTTACAACAATTGATGTGAAGAACGCATTTAACTCTGCTGGTCATAAAATTATTATTGAAAAACTGCAGGAAAAAAGAATATCGAAATACTTGATAAATTTCATCTCAAGCTACCTAAAAAATAGAAAGATTACGATTAAACCGGGAAGTATGATAAAGGTGACGGCTGGAGTTCCACAGGGTTCGGTCCTTGGACCAACACTGTGAAATATTCTATATGATGAAATCTTAAGCATTGAACTTACTAGTGATGCTAAAACTATAGGGTTTGCTGACGACCTTACACTAATTGTTGGAGCATCCGAAGAGAAGACTTTTGTAAACAATACAAATGAGTGTCTAGCAAGAATTAACAAGTGGATGAAGTCTCACAAGTTGCAGTTAGCTCCTAATAAAACCGATGCAGTTTTACTTAGAGGTATGCAAAAGAGGGAACGCATTATGTTTACGATTGAAGGAGTCAACATTACACCGAGCAAAACGTTAAAATACCTTGGAATTATAATTGATGAGAGGCTTACCTTTGGAAGTCATGTTGAGACAGCTATTTTAAAAGCGGAAAAAAACATTTTTTAATAATAATAAAAAAATTATTAACAATAATAATAATAATAATAATAATAATAATAATAATAATAATAATAAAAATAATAATAAAAATAGTAATAAAAATAATAATAATAGTAATAAAAGTAAGCTTAGTTTTCTAAGCAAAAATGAAGCTTATTTTGTGTGTTACATGAGCGTTTTCTCATTTCTATGCAAGAGATCATCTGTGATCTGTGTTTTTAGGCAAGAAATTGTCTAAAATTAATAACTCATTTTAAAACTGGTATAAAAACATTTACTATACAAAAGTTAATAATTATAATAATATTAATAATAATAATAATAATATGTTTACGATTGAAGGAGTCAACATTACACCGAGCAAAACGTTAAAATACCTTGGAATTATAATTGATGAGAGGCTTACCTTTGGAAGTCATGTTGAGACAGCTATTTTAAAAGCGGAAAAAACATATCTACTCTAACTAGAATCTTACCAAACATAGGAGGTCCAAGAGATAGCAAAAGAAAAGTGTTGTGCAGTGCCGTCCATAACATTGTATTGTATGGTGCGCCAGTTTGGGAGAAAGCACTAGAAACCAAAAAGCAATACACAGCCATACACAAGCTACAAAGAAAGATGCTATTGCGAGTTGCCTCAGCCTTCAAAACCGTATCTGGGCTGGCGCTACAAACTGTCACGGGCATTCTCCCTATAGATATTATGGTACAAGAACGGTCATATATGTATCAACATAGGCTAGAGGATAAAAAACAAACTGAAATCTCCGCTAGAGAAAGATCTCTAAAGCAATGGGAAAATAGGTGGATGAGTGAAACAAAAAGTGAAAAAAAAAGGTTAATTCCAAATTTGAGGATCTGGCTTAATTGCAAACATCGGCAGACGGACTACTATCTTACGCAAGTTCTTACAGGACATGGTGTTTTTAGAAGCTACGCAAAAAGATTTGCGAAAGACACCGTGGAAGAATGCATTTTCTGCTGTAGAAACGACACTGTTGAACATACTATTTTTGAATGTGAAAAATGGAATAATATTAGACAGAGCACTTACAACCAACTGGGATGCACACTAGAACCTGGAAATCTTGTGCAGAAGATGATTGACAACAAAACAAACTGGGATACAATTTACAACATGATCAAACATATATATAATGAGTAGAAAGGAAAAGGCTGAACTTAACAGTCAGGACGAAATGAAAAGTAGATAGAAGAAAACAGAAGAACAAAAATGAGACCAGCACTGATATCCTGATGAATATCTGAGATCATCTGTGATCTGTGTTTTTAGGCAAGAAATGGTCTAAAATTATTAACTCATTTAAAACTGGTATAAAAACATTTACTATACAAAAGTTAATAATAATAATAATAATAATAATAATAATAATAATAATAATATTAAGAATAATAATAATAATAACAATAATAATAATAATAATAATAATAATAATAATAATAATAATAATAGTAATAGTAACAAAAGTAATAATAACAATAATACTTTTAATAAGGAAAAATAAAGCTTATTTTGTGTGTTACATGAGCGTTTTCTCATTTCTATGCAAATGATCATGTGTGATCTGTGTTTTTAGGCAATCTAAGCCATTTTATAATTTTTAGGCAAGAAATTGTCTAAAATAAATCACTCATTTTAAAACTGGTATAAAAACATTTACTATACAAAAGTTATAATCGGTTTTTAATAATAATAATAATAATAATAATAATAATAATAATAATAATAATAATAATAATAATAATAATAATAATAATAATAATAATGAATGAATTTCTTTTTAAATTAAAGCTTAGTTTTTCTAAGCAAAAATGAAGCTTATTTTGTGTTATCTGAGCGTTTTCTCATTTCTATGCAAGAGATCATCTGTGATCTGTGGTTTTAGGCAAGAAATTGGCTAAAATTAATCACTTATTTTAAAACTGGTATAAAAACATTACTATACAAAAGTTATAATTGGTTTTTAATAATAATAATAATAATAATAATAATAATAATAATAATAATAATAATAATAATAATAATAATAATAATAATAATAATAATAATAATAATAATAATAATAATAATAATAATAATATTAATAATAATAATAATAATATTAATAATAATAATAATAATAATAATGAATGAATTTCTTTCTAAATTAACGCTTAGTTTTTCTAAGCAAAAATAAAGCTTATTTTGTGTTATATAAGCGTTTTCTCATTTCTATGCAAGAGATCATCTGTGATAATAAAACACTGATATAACACAAAATAAGCTTCATTTTTGCTTAGAAAAACTAAGTCTTGATTTTAAAGGAAATTCATTATTAAAAGTTTTATTATTATTGTTATTTTTATTTTTATTCCTATTACTATAATTAATTTTATTATTATTATTATTATTATTATCATTATTATTGTTATTATTATTACTATAATTATTATTATTAAAAACCGATTATAACTTTTGTATAATAAATGTTTTTATACCAGTTTTAAGATGAGTGATTAATTTTAGACTATTTCTTGCCTAAAATTTATAAAATGGCTAACATTGTCTAAAAACACAGATCACAGATGATCTCTTGCATAGAAATGAGAAAACGCTAGTAAATCACAAAATAAGCTTAATTTTTGCTTAGAAAATCTAAGCCTTGATTTAGAAGGAAATTCATTATTAAACGTATTATTATTATTATTATTTTTATTACTATTTATATTATTATTATTATTATTATTATTATTATTATTATTATTATTATTATTATTATTATTATTATTATTATTATTATTTTTATTATTATTATTATTATTAAAAACTTACATTAAACAGACAGAAAACGTCGTATTCTGTCACAAAAGAGCTAATTATATATCACTTTAAATAGAAGCAGTTTATCCTGTTTGTTCCTTTGCTTACATAAGAGCAAACGTTTATAAAGCGATATGCAAGCGCTTACTTAAGGTAACAGTTTTGCTTATATCTCGAAAACAGTTACTCCTATCAAATTTTATCTTTCTTTTAAAATTAAAGCTGATAAAATTTACAACAAAACAGTTATTTGCATTTTTCTTGTAGGACCAACAATAAGCGAGTTATAGAGTTGGATATAAATAATATTTAACAAAATATTGCTTTAAAATAAAATGTTTGAAAAACTGAAATTAAACTAAATTAATTGTGTCTAACACTTTAGTAGAGGAAAAAGGAGGAGACATAAAAGTCACTAAAGTCTTTAGAGTCGTCTTTAGTCGTCATATTAATGACAATAACATTAATAATAACAATACTAGTAGTACTAAATTTGCTTATATGCAAGCGCTTAATTAAGGTAACAGTTTTTTGGTTTCTTGCTTATATCTCGAAAACGGTTACTCCTATCAATTTTTATCTTTTTACTAAAATTAAAGCTGATAAAATTTCCTACAAAATAGTTATTTGCAATTTTTATGTAGGACTAACCATAAGCGAGATATAAGTTTGAAAATAATTAATATTTAAAAAAAAGTGCTTTAACAGAAAATGCCTTGTGATTTAAAATAGACTTAATTTATTGGGTCCAATTCTTTATTAGAAGAAAAATGAGGTGACATAAAAGTCACTGAAGTCTTCAGAGTCGTTTTCAAATGCTGCATTTTCGTCTTCGTCTCAAACATTGAAAACTGATTTACATTTTTGTTCTGTAACAGTTACAGTTTTCTTATTGGTTTTTTGCTTATACCTCGAAAACTGTTACTCCTATAAAATTTTATCTTTTATACAAAATTAAAGCTGTTAAAATTTCCAACAAAATAGTTATTTGCATTTTTCTTGTAGGACCAACCATAAGCGAGTTATAGAGTTGGATATAAATAATCTTTAACAAAAATTTGCTTTAAAATAAAATGTTTGATAAACCAAAATTAAACTATATTAATTAGGACTAACACTTTAGTAGAGGAAAAAGGAGAAGACATAAAAGTCACCAAAGTCTTCAAAGTCGTTTTTAGTCGTCATATTGATAACAATAACATTAATAATAATAACTCTAATAGTACTAAATTTGCTTATATGCAAGCGCTTAATTAAGGTAACAGTTTTTTGGTTTCTTGCTTATATCTCGAAAACAGTTACTCCTATCAATTTTCATCTTTTTACTAAAATTAAAGCTGATAAAATTTTCTACAAAATAGTTATTTGCATTTTTCATGTAGGACTAACCATAAGCGAGATATAAGTTTAAAAATAATTAATATTTAAAAAAAAAGTGCTTTAACAGAAAATGTCTTGTGATTAATAAAATGTTTGAAAAACCGAAATTAAACTAAATTACTTGGGTCTAACACTTTAGTAGAGGAAAAAGGAGAAGACCTAAAAGTCACCAAAATCTTAAGAGTCGTTTTTAGTCGTCATATTAATAGCAATAACATTAATAATAATAATACTAATAGTACTAAATTTGCTTATATGCAAGCGCTTAATTAAGGTAACAGTTTTTTAGTTTTTTGCTTATATCTCGAAAACAGTTACTCCTATCAATTTTTACCTATTCACCAAAATTAAAGCTGATAAAATTTCCTACATAATAGTTATTTGCATTTTTTATGTAGAACTAACCATAAGCGAGATATAAGTTTGAAAATAATTAATATTTTGAAAAAACAGTGCTTTAACAGAAAATGTCTTGTGATTTAAAATACACTTAATTTATTGGGTTCAATACTTTATTAGAAGAAAAAAGAGGTGACATAAAAGTTACTAAAGTCTTCAGAGTCGTTTTTAAATGCTGCATTTTCGTCTTCGTCTCAAACATTGAAAATTGAATTACATTTGTGTTCAGTAACTGTAACAGTTTTCACATTGGTTTTTTGCATATATCTCGAAAACAATTACTCCTATCAATTTTTATCTTTCTTTAAAAATTAAAGCTGATAAAATGTCCTACAAAATAGTTATTTGCATTTTTTATGTAGAACTAACCATAAGCGAGATATAAGTTTGAAAATAATTAATATTTAAAAAAAAGTGCTTTAACAGAAAATGCCTTGTGATTTAAAATACACTTAATTTATTGGATCCAATACTTTATTAGAAGAAAAAGGAGGTGACATAAAAGTCAAAAAAGTCTTTAGAGTCGTTTTTAAATGCTGCATTTTCGTCTTCGTCTCAAACATTGAAAACTAAATTACATTTTTGTTCAGTAACTGTTACAGTTTTCACTTTGGTTTTTTGCTTATATCTCGAAAACAGTTACTCCTATCAATTTTTATCTTTCTTTCAAAAATAAAGCTGATAAAACTTCCAACAAAATAGTTATTTGCATTTTTTTTGTAGGACCAACCATAAGCGTGTTATAGAGTTGGATATAAATAATCTTTAACAAAAATTTGCTTTAAAATAAAATGTTTGAAAAACCGAAATTAAACTAAATTAATTGGGTCTAACACTTTAGTAGAGAAAAAGGGAGGTAACATAAAAGTCACTGAAGTCTTCAGAGTCGTTTTAAAATGCTGCATTTTCGTCTTCGTCTCAAACATTGAAAACTGAATTACATTTTTGTTCAGTAACAGTTACAGTTTTCTTATTGGTTTTTTGCTTATATCTCGAAAACCGTTACACTTATCAAAGTTTATCTTTCTTTCAAAATTAAAGCTGATAAAATTACCAACAAAATAGTTATTTGCATTTTTCTTGTAGGACCAAGCATAAGCGAGTTATAATATGCAAACGCTTAATTAAGGTAACAGTTTTTTGGTTTCTTGCTTATATCTCGAAAACAGTTACTCCTAACAATTTTTATCTTACTATTCAAATTCAAGCTGATAAAATTTCCTACAAAATAGTTATTTGCATTTTTCATGTAAGACTAACCATAAGCGAGATATAAGTTTAAAAATAATTAATATTAAAAAAAAAGTGCTTTAACAGAAAATGTCTTGTGATTTAAAATACACTTAATTTATTAGGTCCAATACTTTATTAGAAGAAAAAAGAGGTGACATAAAAGTCACTGAAGTCTTCAGAGTCGATTTTAAATGCTGCATTTTCGTCTTCGTCTCAAACATTGTGGGAAATTTTATCAGCTTTAATTTTAAAAGAAAGATAAATTTGATAGGATTAACTGTTTTCGAGATATAAGCAAAAAAACAAAGTGAAAACTGTTTCAGTTACTGAACAAAAATGTAATTCAGTTCTCAATGTTAGAGACGAAGACGAAAATGCAGCATTTAAAAACGACTCTGAAGACTTCAGTGACTTTTATGTCATCTCCTTTTTCTTCTAATAAAGTATTGGACCCAATAAATTAAGTGTATTTAAATCACAAGACATTTTCTGTTAAAGCACTTTTTTTTTAAATATTAATTATTTTCAAACTTATATCTCGCTTATGGTTAGTCCTACATGTTAAATGCAATTAACTATTTTGTAGGAAATTTTATCAGCTTTAATTTCGAAAAAAAAGATAAAGTTTGATAGGAGTAACTGTTTTCGAGATATAAGCAAGAAACCAAAAAACTGTTACCTTAACTAAGCGTTTGCAAATAAGCAAATTTAGTACTATTAGTATTATTATTATTAATGTTATTGTTATTAATATGACAACTAAAGACGACTCTGAAACCTTTAGTGATTTTTATGTCTTCTCCTTTTTCCTCTACTAAAGTGTTAGACACAATTAATCTAGTTTAATTTCAGTTTTTCAAACATTTTATTTTAAAGCAAATCTTTGTTAAAAAATATTTATATCCAACTCTATAACTCGCTTATGGTTGGTCCTACAAGAAAAATGCAAATAACTATTTTGTAGGAAATTTTATCACCTTTAATTTTGAAAAAAAGATAAACATTGATAAAAGTAACTGTTTTCGAGATATAAGCAAAAAACCAATAAGAAAACTGTAACTGTTACTGAACAAAAATGTAATTCAGTTTTCAATGTTTGAGACGAAGACGAAAATGCAGCATTAAAATCGACTCTGAAGACTTCAGTGACTTTTATGTCACCTCCTTTTTCTTCTAATAAAGTATTGGACCCAATAAATTAAGTCTATTTTAAATCACAAGACATTTTCTGTTAAAGCACTTTTTTTTTAAATATTAATTATTTTCAGTCATATATCTCACTTATGGTTAGTCCTACATGAAAAATGCAAATAACTATTTTGTAGGAAATTTTATCAGCTCTAATTTTGATGAAAAGGTAAAAATTGATAAGAGTAACTGTTTTCGAGATATAAGCAAAAAACAAAAAAACTGTTACCTTAATTAAGCGCTTGCATATAAGCAAATTTAGTACTATTAGAATTATTATTATTAATGTTATTGTTATTAATATGACGACTAAAGACGATTCTGAGACCTTTAGTGACTTTTATTTCTTTTTCTTTTTCCTCTACTAAAGTGTTAGACACAATTAATTTAGTTTGATTTCGGTTTTTCAAACATTTTATTTTAAAGCAAATTTTTGAATATTATTTATATCCAACTCTACAGCTCGCTTATGCTTGATCCTACAAGAAAAATGTAAATAACTATTTTGTTGGAAATTTTATCAGCTTTAATTTTGAAAAAGAGAAAAAATTTGATAGGAGTAACTGTTTTCGAGATATAAGCAAAAAACCAAGAAGAAAAATGTAACTGTTACTGAACAAAAATGTAATTCAGTTTTCAATGTTTGAGACGAAGACGAAAATGCAGCATTTAAAAACGACTCTGAAAACTTCAGTGACTTTTATGTCACCTCCATTTTCTTATAATAAAGTATTGGACCCAATAAATTAAGTGTATTTTAAATCACAAGACATTTTCTGTTAAAGCACTTTTTTTTTAAATATTAATTATTTTCAATCATATATCTCGCTTATGGTTAGTCCTACATGATAAATGCAAATTACTATTTTGTAGGACATTTTATTAGCTTTAATTATAGTAAAAAGATAAAAACTGATAGGAGTAACTGTTTTCGAGATATAAGCAAGAAACCAAAAAACTGTTACCTTAATTAAGCGTTTGCATATAAGCAAATTTAGTACTATTAGTATTATTATTATTAATGTTATTGTTATTAATATGACGACTCAAAACGACTCTGAAGACTTTGGTGACTTTTATGTCTTCTTCTTTTTCCTCTACTAAAGTGTTAGACCCAATTAATTTAGTTTAATTTCGGTTTTTCAAACATTTTATTTTAAAGCAAATTTTTGTTAAAGATTATTTATATCCAACTCTATAACTCGCTTATGGTTGGTCCTACAAAAGAAATGCATTTAACTATTTTGTAGAAAATTTTATCAGCTTTAAATATGAAAAAAAGATAAAATTTGATAGGAGTAACTGTTTTCGAGATATAAGCAAAAAACCAATAAAAAAACTGTAACAGTTACTGAACAAAAATGTAATTCAGTTTTCAATGTTTGAGACGAAGACGAAAATGCAGCATTTAAAAACGACTCTGAAGACTGCAGTGACTTTTACGTCACCTCTTTTTTCTTCTAATAAAGTATTGGACCCAAAAAATAAGTGTATTTTAAATCACAATACATTTTCTGTTAAAGCTTTTTTTTTTAAATTTTAATTATTTTCAAACTTATATCTCGCTTATGGTTAGTCCTACATGAAAAATGCAAAAAACTATTTTGTAGGAAATTTTATCAGCTTTAATATTAGTAAAAAGATAAAAATTGATAGGAGTAACTGTTTTTGAGATATAAGCAAGAAACCAAAAAACTGTTACCTTAATTAAGCGTTTGCATATAAGCAAATTTAGTACTAATAGTATTATTATTATTAATGTTATTGTTATTAATATGACGGCTAAAAACGACTCTGAAGACTTTGGTGACTTTTATGTCTTCTCCTTTTTCCTCTACTAAAGTGTTGGTCCTAATTAATATAGTTTAATTTCGGTTTTTCAAACATTTTATTTTAAAGCAAATTTTTGTTAAAGATTATTTATATCCAACTCTATAACTCGCTTATGGTTGGTCTTACAAAAGAAATGCAAATAACTATTTTGTAGGAAATGGTATCAGCTTTAATTTTAAAAAAAAGATAAAAATTGATTGGAGTAATTGTTTTCGAGATATAAGCAAAAAACCAAAGTGAAAACTATTACAGTTACTGAACACAAATGTAATTCAGTTTTCAATGTTTGAGACGAAGACGAAAATGCAGCATTTAAAAACGACTCTGAAGACTTCAGTGACTTTTATGTCACCTCCATTTTCTTATAATAAAGTATTGGACCCAATAAATTAAGTGTATTTTAAATCACAAGACATCTTCTGTTAAAGCACTTTTTTTTAAATATTAATTATTTTCAAACTTATATCTCGCTTATGGTTAGTTCTACATGAAAAATGCAAATAACTATTTTGTAGGAAATTTCATCAGCTTTAATATTAGTGAAAAAATTAAAATTGATAGGAGTAACTGTTTTCGAGATATAAGCAAGAAACCAAAAAACTGTAACTTAATTAAGCGTTTGCATATAAGCAAATTTAGTACTATTAGTATTATTATTATTAATGTTATTGTTTTTAATATGACGACTAAAAACGACTCTAAAGACTTTGGTGACTTTTACGTCTCCTCCTTTTTCCTCTACTAAAGTGTTAGACCCAATTAATTTAGTTTAATTTCGGTTTTTCAAACATTTTATTTCAAAGCAAATTTTTGTTAAGGATTATTTATATCCAACTCTATAACTCGCTTATGGTTGGTCCTACAAAAAAAATGCAAAAAACTATTTTGTAGGAAATTTTATCAGCTTTAATTTTGAAGGAATAAAAAATTGATAGGAGTAACTGTTTTCGAGATATAAGCAAAAAACCAAAGTGAAAACTGTAACAGTTACTGAACAAAAATGTAATTCAGTTTTCATTGTTTGAGACGAAGACGAAAATGCAGCATTTACAAACGACTCTAAAGACTTCAGTGACCTTTCTCTCACCTCCTTTTTCTTCTAATAAAGTATTGGACCCAATAAATTAAGTGTATTTTAAATCACAAGACATTTTCTGTTAAAGCACATTTTTTTTTAATTATTAATTATTTTCAAACTTATATCTCGCTTATGGTTAGTTCTACATGAAAAATGCAAATAACATTTTTGTAGGAAATTTTATCAGCTTTAATTTTGGTGAAAAGGTAAAAATTGATAGAAGTAACTGTTTTCGAGATATAAGAAAAAAAACAAAAAACTGTTACCTTAATTAAGCGTTTGCTTATAAGCAAATTTAGTACTAATAGTATTATTATTATTAATGTTATTGTTATTAATATGACGGCTAAAAACGACTCTGAAGACTTTGGTGACTTTTATGTCTTCTCCTTTTTCCTCTACTAAAGTGTTGGTCCTAATTAATATAGTTTAATTTCGGTTTTTCAAACATTTTATTTTAAAGCAAATTTTTGTTAAAGATTATTTATATCCAACTCTATAACTCGCTTATGCTTGGTCCTACAAGAAAAATGCAAATAACTATTTTGTTGGAAATTTTAATCAGCTTTAATTTTGAAAGAAAGATAAAATTTGATAGGAGTAACTGTTTTCGAGATATAAGCAAAAAACCAAAGTGAAAACTGTAACAGTTACTGAACAAAAATGTAATTCAGTTTTCATTGTTTGAGGCGAAGACGAAAATGCAGCATTTACAAACGACTCTAAAGACTTCAGTGACCTTTCTGTCACCTCCTTTTTCTTCTAATAAAGTATTGGACCCAATAAATTAAGTGTATTTTAAATCACAAGACATTTTCTGTTAAAGCACTTTTTTTTTAATTATTAATTATTTACAAACTTATATCTCGCTTATGGTTAGTTCTACATAAAAAATGCTAATAACTATTTTGTAGGAAATTTTATCAGCTTTAATTTTGGTAAAAAGGTAAAAATTGATAGGAGTAAATGTTTTCGAGATATAAGCAACAAACAAAAAAACTGTTACCTTAATTAAGCGCTTGCATTTAAGCAAATTTAGTACTATTAGTATTATTATTATTAATGTTATTGTTATTAATATGACGACTAAAAACGACTCTGAAGATTTGGTGACTTTTATGTCTCCTCCTTTTTCCTCTACTAAAGTGTTAGACTCAATTAATTTAGTTTAATTTCGGTTTTTCAAACATTTTATTTAAAAGCAAATTTTTGTTAAAGATCATTTATATCCAACTCTATAACTCGCCCATGGTTGGTCCTACAAAAAAAATGCAAATAACTATTTTGTAGGAAGTTTTATCAGCTTTAATTTTGAAAAAAAAATAAAAATTGATAGGAGTAACTGTTTTCGAGATATAAGCAAAAAACAAAAAAACTGTTACCTTAATTAAGCGCTTGCATATAAGCAAATTTAGTACTATTAGTATTATTATTATTAATGTTATTGTTATTAATATGCCGACTAAAGACGACTCTGAGACCTTTAGTGACTTTTATGTCTTCTCCTTTTTCCTCTACTAAAGTGTTAGAAACAATTAATTTAGTTTAATTTCAGTTTTTCAAACATTTTATTTTAAAGCAAATTTTTGTTAAAGATTATTTATATCCAACTCTATAACTCGCTTATGCTTGGTCTTACAAGAAAAATGCAAATAACTATTTTGTTGGAAATTTTATCAGCTTTAATTTTGAAAGAAAGATAAAAATTGATAGGAGTAACTGTTTTCGAGATATAAGCAAAAAACCAAAGTGAAAACTGTAACAGTTACTGAACAAAAATGTAATTCAGTTTTCATTGTTTGAGGCGAAGACGAAAATGCAGCATTTACAAACGACTCTAAAGACTTCAGTGACCTTTCTGTCACCTCCTTTTTCTTCTAATAAAGTATTGGACCCAAAAAATTAAGTGTATTTTAAATCACAAGTCATTTTCTGTTAAAGCACATTTTTTTTTAATTATTAATTATTTTCAAACTTATATCTCGCTTATGGTTAGTTCTACATAAAAAATGCAAATAACTATTTTGTAGGAAATTTTATCAGCTTTAATTTTGAGAAAAAGATAAAAATTGATAGGAGTAACTGTTTTCGAGATATAAGCATGAAACCAAAAAACTGTTACCTTAATTAAGCGTTTGCATATAAGCAAATTTAGTACTACTAGTATTATTATTATTAATGTTATTGTTATTAATATGACGACTAAAGACGATTCTGAAACCTTTAGTGACTTTTATGTCTTTTCCATTTTCCTCTACTAAAGTGTTAGAAACAATTAATTTATTTTAATTTCAGTTTTTCAAACATTTTATTTTAAAGCAAATTTTTGTTAAATATCATTTATATCCAACTCTATAACTCGCTTATGCTTGGTCCTACAAGAAAAATGCAAATAACTATTTTGTTGGAAATTTTATCAGCTTTAATTTTGAAAAAAAGATAAAAATTGATAGGAGTAACTGTTTTCGAGATATAAGCAAAAAACCAGTAAGAAAACTGTAACTGTTACTAAACAAAAATGTAATTCAGTTTTCAATGTTTGAGACGAAGACGAAAATGCAGCATTTAAAATCGACTCTGAAGACTTCAGTGACTTTTATGTCACCTCCTTTTTCTTCTAATAAAGTATTGGACCCAATAAATTGAATGTATTTTAAATCATAAGACATTTTCTGTTAAAGCACTTTTTTTTAAATATTAATTATTTTCAATCATATATCTCGCTTATGGTTAGTCCTACATGAAAAATGCAAATAACTATTTTGTAGAAAATTTTATTAGCTTTAATTATAGTAAAAAGATAAAAATTGATAGGAGTAACTGTCTTCGAGAAATAATCAAGAAACCAAAAAACTGTTACCTTAATTAAGCGTTTGCATTTAGGCAAATTTAGTACTATTAGTATTATTATTATTAATAATATTGTTATTAATATGACGCCTAAAGACGACTCTGAAACCTTTAGTGACTTTTATGTCCTCTCCTTTTTCCTCTACTAAAGTGTTAGGCACAATTAATTTAGTTTAATTCCGGTTTTTCAAGCATTTTATTTTAAAGCAAATTTTTGTCAAATATTATTTATATCCAACTCTATAACTCGTTTATTCTTGGTCCTACAAGAAAAATGTAAATAACTATTTTGTTGGAAATTTTATCAGCTTTAATTTTGGAAGAAAGATAAAATTTGATAGGAGTAACAGTTTTCGAGATATAAGCAAAAAACCAATAAGAAAACTGTAACTGTTACTGAATAAAAATGTTATTCAGTTTTCTATGTTTGAGACGAAGACGAAAATGCAGCATTTATAAACGACTCTGAAGACTTCAGTGACTTTTATGTCACCTCCTTTTTCTTCTAATAAAGTACTGAACCCAATAAATTAAGTGTATTTTAAATCACAAGACATTTTCTGTTAAAGCACTTTTTTTTAAATATTAATTATTTTCAATCATATATCTCGCTTATGGTTAGTCCTACATGAAAAATGCAAATAACTATTTTGTAGAAAATTTTATTTGCTTTAATTATAGTAAAAAGATAAAAATTGATAGGAGTAACTGTTTTCGAGATATAAGCAAGAAACCAAAAAACTGTTACCTTAATTAAGCGTTTGCATATAAGCAAATTTAGTACTATTAGTATTATTATTATTAGTGTTATTGTTATTAATATGACGACTAAAAACGACTCTGAAGACTTTGGTGACTTTTATGTCTCCTCCTTTTTCCTCTACTAAAGTGTTAGACCCAATTAATTTAGTTTAATTTCGGTTTTTCAAACATTTTATTTTCAAGCAAATTTTTGTTAAAGATTATTTATATCCAACTCTATAACTGGCTTATGGTTGGTCCTACAAAAGAAATGCATTTAACTATTGTGTAGGAAATTTTATCAGCTTTAATTTTAAAAGAAAGGTAAAAATTGATAGGAGTAACTGTTTCCGAGATATAAGCAAAAAACCAAAGTGAAAACTGTTACAGTTACTGAACAAAAATGTAATTCAGTTCTCAATGTTTGAGACGAAGACGAAAATGCAGCATTTAAAAACGACTCTGAAGACTTTAGTGACTTTTATGTCATCTTCTTTTTTTTCTAATAAAGTATTGGACCCAATAAATTAAGTGTATTTTAAATCACAAGACATTTTCTGTTAAAGCACTTTTTTTTTAAATATTAATTATTTTCAAACATATATCTCGCTTGTGGTTAGTCCTACATAAAAAATGCAAATAACTATTTTGTAGGAAATTTTATCAGCTTTAGTTATATTAAAAACATAAAAACTGATAGGAGTAACTGTTTTCGAGATATAAGCAAACAACCAAAGTGAAAACTGTTACAGTTACTGAACAAAAATGTAATTCAGTTTCCAATGTTTGAGACGAAGACGAAAATTCACAATTTATAAACGACTCTGAAGACTTCAGTGACTTTTATGTCACCTCCTTTTTCTTCTAATAAAATATTGGACCCAATAAATTAAGTGTATTTTAAGTCACAAGACATTTTCTATTAAAGCACTTTTTTTTAATATTAATTATTTTTAAACTTATATCTCGCTTATGGTTAGTCCTACATGAAAAATGCAAATTACTATTTTGTAGGAAATTTTATCAGCTTTAATTTTGAAAAAAAAAATAAAAATTGATAGGAGTAACTGTTTTCGAGATATAAGCAAAAAACCAAAGTGAAAACTGTTACAGTTACTGAACAAAAATGTAATTCAGTTTTCAATGTTTTAGACGAAGACGAAAATGCAGCATTTAAAATCGACTCTGAAGACTTCAGTGACTTTTATGTCACCTCCTTTTTCTTCTAATAAAGTATTGAACCCAGTAAATTAAGTGTATTTTAAATCACAAGACATTTTCTGTTAAAGCAATTTTTTTTTAAATATTAATTATTTTCAAACTTATAACTCGCTTATGGTTGGTCCTACAAGAAAAATGCAAATAACTATTTTGTTGGAAAATTTATCAGCTTTAATTTTGGTGAAAAGGTAAAAATTGATAGGAGTAACTGTTTTCGAGATATAAGCAAGAAACCAAAAAACTGTTACCTTAATTAAGCGCTTGCATAAAAGCAAATTTAGTACTACTAGTATTAGTATTATTAATGTTATTGTTATTAATATGACGACTAAAAACGACTCTGAAGATTTTGGTGACTTTTATGTCTCCTCATTTTTCCTCTACTAAAGTGTTAGACCCAATTAATTTAGTTTAATTTCGGTTTTTCAAACATTTTATTTTAAAGCAAATTTTTGTTAAAGATTATTTATATCCAACTCTGTAACACGCTTATGGTTGGTCCTACAAAAAAAATGCAAATAACTATTTTGTTGGAAGTTTTATCAGCTTTAATTTTAGTAAAAAGATAAAAATTGATAGGAGTAACTGTTTTCGAGATATAAGCAAGATACCAAAAAACTGTTACCATAACTAAGCGCTTGCATATAAGCAAATTTAGTACTATTAGCATTATTATTATTAATGTTATTGTTATTAATATGACGACTAAAAACGACTCTAATGACTTTGGTGACTTTTATGTCTTCTCCTTTTTCCACTACTAAAGTGTTAGACCCAATTAATTTAGTTTAATTTCGGTTTTTCAAACATTTTATTTTAAAGCAAATTTTTGTTAAAGATTATTTATATCAAACTCTATAACTCGCTTATGGTTGGTTTTACGAAAGAAATGCAAATAACTATTTTGTAGGAAATTTTATCAGCTTTAATTTTGGTGAATAGGTAAAAATTGATAGAAGTAACTGTTTTCGAGATATAAGCAAAAAACAAAATAACTTATACCTTAATTAAGCGCTTGCATATAAGCAAATTTAGTACTATTATTATTATTATTATTAATGTTATTGTTATTAATATGACGACTAAAGACGACTCTGAGACCTTTAGTGACTTTTATGTCATCTCCTTTTTCCTCTACTAAAGTGTTAGACACAATTAATTTAGTTTGATTTCGGTTTTTCAAACATTTTATTTTAAAGCAAACTTTTGTTAAAGATTATTTATATCCAACTCTATAACTCGCTTGTGGTTGGTCTTACAAATGAAATGCAAATAACTATTTTGTAGGAAATATTGTCAGCTTTAATTTTGAAAGAAAGATAACAATTGATAAGAGTAACTGTTTTCGAGATATAAGCAAAAAACCAATAAGAAAACTATAACTGTTACTGAACAAAAATGTAATTCAGTTTTCAATGTTTGAGAAGAAGACGAAAATGCAGCATTTAAAAACGACTCTGAAGACTTCAGTGACTTTTATGTCACCTCCTTTTTCTTCTAATAAAGTATTGGACCCAATAAATTAAGTGTATATTAAATCACAAGACATTTTTTGTTAAAGCACTTTTTTTTTAATTATTAATTATTTTCAAACATATCTCGCTATGCTTAGTCCTACATAAAAAATACAAATAACGATTTGTAGGAAATTTGATCAGCTTTAATTTTAGTAAAAAGATAAAAATTGATAGGAGTAACTGTTTTCGAGATATAAGCAAAAAACCAAAAAACTTACCTTAATTAAGCGCTTGCATATCGCTTTATAAAAGTTTGCTCTTATGTAAGCAAAGGAACAAACAGGATAAACTGCTTCTATTTAAAGTGATACATAATTAGCTCTTTTGTGACAGAATACGACGTTTTCTGTCTGTTTAATGTAAATTTTTAATAATAATAATAATAATGATAATAATAATAATAATAATAATAATAATAATAATAATAATAATAATAATAATAATAATAATAATAATAGTAATAATAATAATAATAATAATAATAGTAATAATAATAATAATATTAATAATAGTAATAAAAATAATAATAATAATAATAATAATACGTTTAATAATGAATTTCCCTCTAAATCAAGGCTTAGATTTTCTAAGCAAAAATAAAGCTTATTTTGTGATTTACAAGCGTTTCCTCATTTCTATGCAAAAAATCATCTGTGATCTGTGTTTTTAGACAATGTAAGCCATTTTATAGATTTTAGGCAAGAAATTGTCTAAAATTAATCACTCATCTTAAAACTGGTATAAAAACATTTATTATATAAAAGTTATAATCGGTTTTTAATAATAATAATAATAGTAATAATAATATTAATAATAACAATAATAATAATAATAATAATAATATTAATAATGGTAATAATAACATTAATTATAATAGGATTAAAATAAAAATAATAATAATACTTTTAATAATGTATTTCTTTTAAAATCAAGGCTTAGTAGTTTTTCTAAGCAAAAATGAAGCTTATTTTGTGTTATATCAGTGTTTTATTATCACAGATGATCTCTTGCATAGAAATGAGAAAACGCTTATATAACACAAAATAAGCTTCATTTTTGCTTAGAAAAACTAAGCGTTAATTTAGAAAGAATTTCAATATTATAAGTAATATTATTATTATTATTATTATTATTATTATTATTATTATTATTATTAAAAACCGATTATAACTTTTGTATAGTAAATGTTTTTATACCAGTTTTAAAATGAGTGATTAATTTTAGCCAATTTCTTGCCTAAAAAATATAAAATGGCTTAGGTTGCCTAAAAACACAGATCACACATGATCTTTTGCTCATGTAACACACAAAATAAACTTCATTTTTTTTTATTAAAAGTATTATTATTATTATTTTTACTTTTATTACTATTACTATTATTATTATTATTATTATTGTCATTATTATTATTATTATTATTATTATTATTATTATTATTATTATTATTATTATTATTAACTTTTGTATAGTAAATGTTTTTATACCAGTTTTAAAATGAGTTATTAATTTTAGACAATTTCTTGCCTAAAAACACAGATCACAGATGATCTCTTGCATAGAAATGAGAAAACGCTCATATATAACACAAAATAAGCTTCATTTTTGCTTAGAAAGCTAAGCTTACATTTATTACTATTATTATTATTATTATTATTATTATTATTATTATTATTATTATTATTATTATTATTATTACTATTATTATTATTAATAATATTATTATTATTAAAAACCGTTTATAACTTTTGTATAGTAAATGTTTTTATACCAGTTTTAAAATGAGTTATTAATTTTAGACAATTTCTTGCCTAAAAACACTGATCACAGATGATCTCTTGCATAGAAATGAGAAAACGCTCAGATAACACAAAATAAGCTTCATTTTTGCTTAGAAAAACTAAGCTTTAATTTAGAAAGAAATTCATTATTATGAGTATTATTATTATTATTATTATTATTATTATTATTATTATTATTATTATTATTATTATTATTATTATTATTATTATTATTATTATTATTATTATTATTATTATTATTAATATTATTATTATTATTATTAACTTTTGTATAGTAAATGTTTTTATACCAGTTTTAAAATGAGTTATTAATTTTAGACAATTTCTTGCTTAAAACACAGATCACAGATGATCTCTTGCATAGAAATGCGAAAACGCTCATATAACACAAAATAAGCTTCATTTTTGCTTAGAAAACTAAGCTTACTTTTATTACTATTATTATTATTTTTATTATTATTATTATTATTATTACTATTATTATTATTATTATTATTATTATTATTATTATTATTATTATTATTGTTATTATTATTATTATTATTATTATTATTATTATTAAAAACTTAAATTAAACAGACAGGAAACGTCGTATTCTGTCACAATAGAGCTAATTATGTATCACTTTAAATAGAAGCAGTTTATCCTGTTTGTTCCTTTGCTTACATAAAAGCAAACTTTTATAAAGCGTAACTAAAACCACATATTCTGACTTGACGAGAACGGCGTATCTCGGACTCTTATAGGACTCTTATAGGAACAAAAAGTATCAGTTTGGATTAAAACAAATTATTTTTGTTGACTCTCAGTCCGAATTGGTCATCAGTTCAAACAAAAACGGCTTATTTTAGACGATCTTTTGCTTTGAACAAGAAAACTTACATCGAACAGACTAAAAACGTATAAATCTGGCATAAAAGAGCAATTTATGTATCACTTTGGATAAAGGCAGCTAATCCTATTCGTTTCATTGCCTAAAATAGACTAAATTGTTAATAAATCTAACAAAAACGCTGTATTCTAGCACAAAATACTAATTACATTATAGTTTCGACGAGAATAGCTTATTTGGAATGATTCTATGCTTCCAAACGAGTAAATTTTTATTAAACAGATGCCAAACATCATGTTTTGTCCTATAAAGACATTTTATATTGCAGTTTGTATTAAACCAAAATATTTTCGTTGATTCTTTGTTAGAAGCAGCAAACCTAACATTATAGAATCTGAAAACTTTGTATTCGGACACAAACCACCAAATTTTGTATCAGTTTAGACAAAAACGGTTGATTTTCGACAATATTTTGCTTTGAACAAGAAAACTTATATCATACAGACTAAAAACATCTTATTTTAGCACAAAACAAAAGATTTGCGTTATAGTCTTAACGAGAGCTGTTAATTTCAAACGATTCTATGCTTTGAAACGAGTAAACTTTCACTGAACAGAGGAAAAAGATCTTATTTCGCCTTTTAAAAACGATTCATCCCACAGTTTGGATAAAAACCAATTATTTTAGTTAATTCATTGTTACAAACAAGAAACCTTACATCAAAGAAACTGAAAACCCCTGATTCAGGCACAGAAATTCGAACTACGTTTCAGTCTGGACAAAAACTGCTTATTTTAGACGATCCTATGTTTTGAACACGAAAACTTACATTAAAAAGATTAAAAACGTCTTATTCTGGCTGAAAACTGCAAATTATATATTACTCTAGATAAAAGCAATTTATCCTGATTACTCCTTTACTTAGAATATAGTAAACTTGTATAAAACTTAATGAAAACTTTAAATTTCGTCTCAAAGAAATAATTTACGTTATAGTTTTGACCAGCACTGTTAATTTCAAACGATTTTATGATTCGAAACAAATGAACTTTTATGGGGCAGATGCAAAACCACATATTACCATATAAAGCGTTGTTTTAAAGCAAAGTATTACCTTTTGCAACAAGAAATTTCACGTCAAAGAAACTGAAAACTTTGTATTCATGCACAAATATCGAATTACGTATCAGTTTAGGCAAATACAGCTTATTTTAAACGATTTCTTGCTATAAACAAGAAAAATTTCATCAAACATATTGAAAACGTCTTATTCTCGAAAATAAGAGCAAATTGTGTATCAGTTTTAACAAAAGCGGATTACTCTGTTTGATTCTATGCTTAAAGTAGAGTAAACTACTATAAAACGTAATGAATACTCTATATTCAAGCTCAAAAGAACAAATTACGTTATAGTTTTGACAAAAAAACTTTAATTGAACAAGTGCAAAAGCTAATACTTTGCTTTAAAATAACGATTTATGTGGTAATATGGTGTTTTGCATCTGTCCTATAAAAGTTTACTCGTTTCGCACCATTGAATCATTCGAAATAAATTATTTTGACACAACAACAACGAAAATAATTTGTTTTTGTTTAAACTGTAACATAAGTCGTTTTTATAAAACGAACGAAGACGTTTGGCATCTGTTTAGTAAAAGTTTTCTCGTCTGGGGCATAAAATCGTTTGAAATTAACAGTTCTGAGACAAAATTTAAAGTTTTCATTAAGTTTTATACAAGTTTGCTCTATTCTAAGCAAAGGAGTAATCAGGATAAACTGCTTTAGTAGATATGCTGTGCCGGTTCAGACTCACTTCGTCTGCGCATGCGCCATTTCAGGGATTCCCCCGACGCAAAATATGGGAATCCCCTGATGTTGTAGCTATTTTTAGATCATGATGTCATGGCTATTTTTGGATCATGACGTCAGGATAAGAACTGCGCATGCGTCACTTTGGGGAATCCCACATTGAAAATTATGTGAATCCCCTGATGTTGTAGCTATTTTTAGATCATGATGTCATGGCTATTTTTGGATCATGACGTCAGAATAAGAACTGCGCATGCGTCACTTTGGGGAATCCCACATTGAAAATTATGTGAATCCCCTGATGTTGTAGCTATTTTTAGATCATGATGTCATGGCTATTTTTGGATCATGACGTCAGGATAAGAACTGCGCATGCGACACTTTGCGTAATCCCACATTAAAAATTATGTGAATCCCCTGATGTTGTAGTTATTTATAGATCATGATGTCATGGCTATTTTTGGATCATGACGTCAGGATAAGAATCTCCAGAGAAATCTCACATTGAAAATTATGGGAATTCCTGCGGTCATTGTTATATTTAGATATTTATATCAGGGTGGGATATGGTTGCTTTAGGGTTTTGTAGTGTATTCAAATTAATAAAAATGCATTTATTTTATACAGACATATTTATTAATTATTATAGCAGTTACACTTAAACAAACGTATGTACATATATACTTATTATTTATATTTTTGTCCTAACATCTTCATATAACTCTTTACTTCACAATGCATGCAGTTTCGTCCTTGAATCTCGGTTTCACCTTTGCATTTGGGGCATACAAATTTGGTTGGAACGGACATAGTGTTGCGGAAGTTAAATGCTGTTTCTTCCTGGATTGTGACTCATTAAGGTAAGCCCTAACGCTTCGTGGGAATCCCCAATGTTGATGCTATTTTTAGATGATGATGTCATGGTTTGAACTTGTATGCGCATGCGTCACTTTGGGGAATCCCACACTGAAAATTATATGAATCCCCGATGTCAGTGCAATTTTTGTATCATGATGTCATACTTATTTTTGGATTATAACGTCAGTATGGGAATCCCCTTTTGGTATTACCATGATGTCATGGTTGCTTTTAGATTATGATGTCACACTTATTTCCAGATCGATGAGTCAATGTTTATATTATATTATGTATAATATTACAATTCTTGGCCTACGACATGATTAATATAAATTAAGCCTTTTTGGTTTCCTTAATTTGGTCCATTTAATGCAGAAAATATAAGAGAATGTATCAGGATTATATAAGTTGCAACAGCGTGGAGTATCCAGCAGCAGGCATGTGATAAAGGTGTAAGCGGTTATGGCGTGGGCGGCGGTGACGAGTGTCTTTCATGTTTATAGTTTTAATTGAAACCCAATCACATTTCTTTCGATAAGAAACTATAACGGCTGGATTTCAGTCTTTAATTACAATTAAATAAAAAAGCAGGTAAATCCCCCAAACTGGATCATGAGTAATCGTATATACTGATTGAATATTGTATATCGTGGTAATATGGTCTCCACGGAACTTCATATCGGTCGAGATGTTGAACCAGTTGAAACTTGTGTTAAAAGTAAGATTCAATCTCGTAAATTGATTAAAGAATAATAAGTGTTACCTCAAGTATACAAATTTATTATTATGATCGTAACACCGTTTTGGGCTTAGATTGTATCGATGATTTTGAAGTACAATTGTTGTACAATTTTTTGACAAATTTATGCTAGTACACTATTCAAATATTTTCCAACCCCATTTAAGGATGTAATGAATACAGGTGAAACTTTGCGTGTAAACAGTGAGAAAGGGCACATACTTTTTGATGAGGAAATGGGAACAGGTTTCTGTTTTAGATCTCATATAAGTCTACTTTTATTTAATTATACAGGGCATTTATCAAAGAAAACTACGTTTTATAAATGCTTTTTTATTTTCTAGCTTATTTATTTCACAGTTCCACAATTATACTGTATTAATACATAAGATAACTTTCGTTATCCCAACATTCCTCTTCATTTTCGGAATTTTGTTTATTTTCAATCAGATAATCGTCATTATCCCAACTTTCATCCTGATCGTTAACGTTTTGTTTATTTTCAGTTAGATAATTTTCGTTAGTCCAACTTGCTTCTTGGCCTTCTGCGTTTTGTTTATTTTCAGTCAGATAATTTTCGTTATCCCAACTTTCTTCCTGATCTTCGACATTTTGTTTATTTTTATTAAGATAATTTTCGTTATCCCAACTTTCTGTCTGATCTTCTACGTTTTGTTTATTTTCGGACTCTCTTTTTCTTTTTGCGTCCTCTTCTCTGTGACACTTAAAAATGTGTTTGGCCATCCTGTGCCATACTAGCCTATGTAGGTTATTATAGGGACATGTCACCATATCCTCTACAACATAAACAATTACCTTTAAGTTATAAATGACACAATACCTTAAATTAGACTTACCAGTGCATAAGCTGGCTGATAGTTTTCTTATTGGACTATTCATCTTTTTAAAGGTCTCTCGAAAGTCACTCGAAAAGAACTCGTATTTAACTTAAGATAAAATCTGCAGAAGTTTCCATATGTTTATATAGGAAGTTTTGTGACAAAGAAGCTATATTAGAAAAAGATGAGAATTTACAATTTACCCTTGTTGCCTTTAATTTGCTCCACCTCTCAAAATTTATCCAATAAGAATTGAAACTTATTTAGTAAACGCAAACTTGAAATGGAAGGGATGACAACCCGCCAATTTCATAGGTCAATTTTATTTTGTCATAGCTTGTTTTTGTCTGCGCGTGCGTCACTTTGGAGAATCTCGCATTGAAAATTATGTGATTACCCTGATGTCAGTGCTATTTTTGTATAATGATGTCATGGTTATTTTTGAATCATGATGTCAGGATGGAAATCTCGTGGGGAATCACACATTGAAAATTATGGGATTACCCTCCTAGCATTGCAATTTTTGGATCATGAGGTCATGGCTGCATTTAGATTATGACATCATAGATATTTCCGGATTGATGAGTCATCAGTATTGTTGTATCATGTATGGTATTAAAATTTTGGGCTATGACATGATCTTCACATCTATTGGTTTCCTAAATTTGATTTATTCAATGAAGAAAGTTTAAGAGATGGTATCAGGATCGCATAAGTTGCAACTGCATAGAGGTGTATCCAGCAGCAGACATGCGATGAAGATGCAAGCGGCCGCAGCGTGGGCGTAGGTGACGGCATATGTTTACTTCAATCGCATTCCTTTTGATAGCAACGGCTAGCTTTCAGTCTTAAGTTACATTTAAATAATAATTCCTGAATACAAATTATGAGAATCACATGATAAAATTACGATGATGTCATGGCTATTTTTAGATCATGATATCACCGCTTCTTTCAGGGAATCCCTGACGTAATTGCTTTTGTTGAATTATGTGATGACATGGTTATTTTAAGATCAATGAGTCACCACCATCGAAGGACCATGATATCATGTCTATTCTTGGATCGACGAATCACCGCTATTGTTTGTTGCATAATAATACCATGGTTATTTTTAGATTATGACATAATAATTCTAAGTGAAATTAACCCCGTACTCTTCAAACCCTACATTTATTCAATATAAACCACGACATAAGCTTAAAATTTCATTCTGTTTAACCACATCTTCAGTACTAGTTACATCAGTGTGAATTAAATAAAAATTTATTACTTTGTGCTTGAGAAGAAAAGAAAAACAGAAATACTATTCAAGAATTCAAGATGAGTAGTGCAGCATTTGAAAGCTTAAACCTTAAAGCTTAAAATGGAATCATTTGATAGTGTTGAAAGTATTAAAGTTTATGAAATGTTACATTGCGTAAAGGCATTTCAAAAACTATCAACAAAATATGGAATGAAGGTTATGGTGCAATGTGAGGGATTTTCATTCATATTACCATTTCGATTTACTGAGCACCTCAGCGATGAAGAAATTGATATTTTGAATGAAAAAATAAAAAATGGTAACAAATTATTTATGATCAGTAAAGAAGCGATAGGAAACACTTCAAAAATCAAACAATCTTTTTTATATTATGTTTCTAGAGTTATTGTTGAATATCTGAATATTGTTGAATATTAAAATGTTAAAACCACAAAGTACAAAAACAAAAAGTAAAAATTATACAACCATTAGAAGTATTGAAAGTTCTGATAATGATATTTATCTGAAAATTGGTGTGCAGCCATAACCCCTTATGTAATGTATAATGAACCACCTGATGTGAACATGGTTATTTTTATATCATGACATCACCGCTTTTTTCGATGAATTATTGACGTAATTGATATTGTTGAATTATGATGTCATGGATATTTTAAGATCAATGAGTTACACCCATTGTTGGATCATGATATATATCATGTCTATTTTAGGATCTTGGAGCAAAATTAAGCCTTTCACCCCTATCAGTTTCCTAAATTTGTTCCATCTAGCGAAGAAAGTTTAAGAGATGGTATCAGGATCGCATAAGTTGTAGTATCTGCATCCAGACTCATGTGTGTGTGTTTGAATGAACTCGAGTCACATTTCTTTGATAAGAAGGAATAGTAACGGTTGGTTTTCATCTTCCTCACATAATTATGCAGTTGATATGCAAAATGGTCTCTATTTAGGTAAATTACATTGACCTAACCTATCCAAATTACACATTCAGAAATAAATAACTCAAACACTGTAAGATTTAACGAAGTTGTTACTCTTCAAGTTCGAATGACGCTGATGAAGATCAAAAATTTTATTGAATAAGAGATAGAATGTAGTTTCAGAAACGAATTCGTGATGCAGAAATGATTCTAAAACCATTTCTTGAACTGAAAATTAGCAACATAGAGAGAACAAAACAGAAGAAGAATGTGATACAAGTATAAATATTTCAACTTTAACTCATCGGAATAGAAAGTCTACAATCGCACGACATTGTAGTTGTTATTAAATATTAGGTATGCATCCGTGGAGAATAAAGAAATATAAATGTTTGAAAAATGATCAAACCTTATCTTATCAATCGTAGTAGAGCTTTGAAGAGAAAGAAAGAGCATCAAAGTGTTGGTTCAGGAATTGTAAATTCTGTTATTAATAAATTACCATTTGAATTGCACATTCCTGGTTATCAAATTTAAAAAACGACTGGAGCGAAAAGGTCGTGATATTAATAAATTAGTGGAAGCGTGCACAAGTTACTGTCATTTTTTAGATCGTTCAAAATTTACAAAAAAATACTGATAAAGCTTCCCAGACGTTTTCTTACTGATGTAGATCTATGTAAATATTGTAAAATGTTAAAAATTCAAAAATTTAGAGGTGTTTTTATTGACTCAAAACGTACGAATCAATAAATGTGGTATATTAAATTTAGATAATGATTGTGGTATTAGTACACATTGGACAGCTTACGTAAAACGTGGGCGAGAAGCTATATATTTTGATAGTCATAGTAATCTTCAACCACCGCGAGAACTAGTTAAATAATTAGAAAGGAATGGACCATGTTAAATTCTATACTATTATGAGTTAATTCAAAAATATGGTACGGTTAATTGTGGTCTTCAATTCTAGTACAACAACCACAATGAAGAAGATATTCTCATAATGCATTTCCTTCTTATATTGCTCTGCTCGTGTATAATCTAAAACCTTGCAACGCCCACAACGACCTTTTAAAAAATGTGCGTATCAACGTACAAACAATCGGTTGTAAACGGAGTATTTAAAGACGTAAAATTATCAGAGGCAGTCACTGATACTATTTATTACCTTGTGGTCAGCAAGGTTGTTTAATATGTGTTACCTCTATTGGCCTATATACCAGTGCAATAACTGGAAACAGTTCACTTTTAACATCTCAATATAGTCCATCAATAGCCTTAGAAAATGACAGCAGTTATGTGATTGGAATAACTAACCTACAAACTTATAATTCATTTCTGAATATTGATCACACCAATAATAAATTCTTGTATGTAAGTGATGATAATAAAGAGGTATGTATAGAAATACCTGAAGGATCTTATGAAATTGATGATTTAATGCATATCTTAATAAAGAAATGGTTAAAAAATATTATCATCCAACAACAAGATGAAGAAAAGAATAGCAAGAGTAATGTTAATCCCATAATATTTGTTGATAAAGATTCTACTAAAATAGTTGATAGCAACATTCATGAAAGGAAAGCACCTATTTTATCAATAAAATCGAACACAAACACATTAAAAGTAGAAATTAAATCAAAAATAACGATTGATTTCACTGAAGCTAGTATATTAGGCTTTACATCAACTATGTTAAAACCTAATATAAAACACATCTCTCCTTTGCAGCTAAAATTCATAAGGTAAACGCTTTATGAATACATTGCAATTTGGTATCATCTTCATATAGAAATGGAAAAGCAGTACATGTTTTTCCAACTGTACCTCTCGGATATCGAATTGTAGAAGCGCCAACCAATGTAAACTACACTGACCGGCAGAAAAGCTAGGCTTAAAGCGTCAAAGAAAAAGAAAGAAATTAAATTGGGGCGTACATAAGTCATATAAGTGACATTTAAACTTTTCTAAAGCAATAGTACAATAAAGTGTCATTCTAGTAAAGCTTTTAAGCGTATTTTTTGCATAAGAGATATAAGTGGGTAATTCGGAAAAAAAGGGACAAATAAGGATCAACTAAAATTGGTTTTGTGTCAATTTAATGTCGAGCTCTTATTACAGTCGCAAGCCAGCGTGGCATACTTTGAATTAAATTTTGAATCGCTTCTTGAGGTAAGTTTTCCCAATATTCTTGCAGAGCAGCTCGCAGGTCCTGAAGTGTTAATACCTGTCTACGACGTCGACGAATTTGTCTTCCTGGTATATAGCCAATCTTCACGCGTGAATTGCACCAATAATAATTGCTGATTGCACTAAGCAGAGTGAAGTGTTCAAAAGAAGTCCTGTTTCAATACGACTCGAGTTTGAGACTAGAACCAACATACCAGGGAAGACTACAGCTTATTGTATAATTCTACATTATAGAGTGGCAAAATATATTCCAGCTCAAGGTGTTATTCGTGTTGTGTAGTGTGCTAATTTAAAATTTATTTATTTATTTTTGGTGTTATTTATTTTTTAGTTTATTTTTTCTAATGTATGCTTATCTTCGATATCTCAAGACTCTCAAAATCAACACCTCAAGATATTACAGTTAGCTACTAATTTAATATTATTTGTATCTGTTTTGTTTTTTAATGTTAGTTTTAATTTTACGATGTATGATGAAGTTGTTTAATAAAACACATACAAAACTTACACAATGTTTTATTTTGCAAAAATACAATACATTATGAAAAAACATATTACATAAGTATAGCTTACAAAGTGAAATTATGTTTATAATCTGACAATTTCATAAGTCATCGTGCTGAATCTTCTCCAGTGCTCCAACCTAGATGTGCTTCAGGAACTTCTTCTGTATAAGTTTAGGTTTAGGAATCATATTCGTTTTGAATACAACGATTTGTAATCAAGTTTTGTGTTAATTGCGATTCTTGCTGCCGATTTTAGCTGCAAAGGAGAGATGTGTTTTATATTAGGTTTTAACATAGTTGATGTAAAGCCTAATATACTAGCTTCAGTGAAATCAATCGTTATTTTTGATTTAATTTCTACTTTTAATGTGTTTGTGTTCGATTTTATTGATAAAATAGGTGCTTTCCTTTCATGAATGTTGCTATCAACTATTTTAGTAGAATCTTCATCAACAAATATTATGGGATTAACATTACTCTTGCTATTCTTTTCTTCATCTTGTTGTTGGATGATAATATTTTTTAACCATTTCTTTATTAAGATATGCATTAAATCATCAATTTCATAAGATCCTTCAGGTATTTCTATACATACCTCTTTATTATCATCACTTACATACAAGAATTTATTATTGGTGTGATCAATATTCAGAAATGAATTATAAGTTTGTAGGTTAGTTATTCCAATCACATAACTGCTGTCATTTTCTAAGGCTATTGATGGACTATATTGAGATGTTAAAAGTGAACTGTTTCCAGTTATTGCACTGGTATATAGGCCAATAGAGGTAACACATATTAAACAACCTTGCTGACCACAAGGTAATAAATAGTATCAGTGACTGCCTCTGATAATTTTACGTCTTTAAATACTCCGTTTACAACCGATTGTTTGTACGTTGATACGCACATTTTTTAAAAGGTCGTTGTGGGCGTTGCAAGGTTTTAGATTATACACGAGCAGAGCAATATAAGAAGGAAATGCATTATGAGAATATCTTCTTCATTGTGGTTGTTGTACTAGAATTGAAGACCACAATTAACCGTACCATATTTTTGAATCAACTCATAATAGTATAGAATTTAACATGGTCCATTCCTTTCTAATTATTTAACTAGTTCTCGCGGTGGTTGAAGATTACTATGACTATCAAAATATATAGCTTCTCGCCCACGTTTTACGTAAGCTGTCCAATGTGTACTAATACCACAATCATTATCTAAATTTAATATACCACATTCATTGATTCGTACGTTTTGAGTCAATAAAAACACCTCTAAATTTTTGAATTTTTAACATTTTACAATATTTACATAGATCTACATCAGTAAGAAAACGTCTGGGAAGCTTTATCAGTATTTTTTTGTAAATTTTGAACGATCTAAAAAATGACAGAAACTTGTGCACGCTTCCACTAATTTATTAATATCACGACCTTCTCGCTCCAGTCGTTTTTTAAATTTGATAACCAGGAATGTGCAATTCAAATGGTAATTTATTAATAACAGAATTTACAATTCCTGAACCAACATTTTGATGCTCTTTCTTTCTCTTCAAAGCTCTACTACGATTGATAAGATAAGTTTTGATCATTTTTCAAACATTTATATTTCTTTATTCTCCACGGATGCATACCTAATATTTAATAACAACTACAATGTCGTGCGATTGTAGACTTTCTATTCCGATGAGTTAAAGTTGAAATATTTATACTTGTATGAAAAAGTTAACACTAGAGGGTGCTTGAATGGTAAATAGAAAAAACGTGATTTTTCCTGAATACTAAGGGAAAATAAAAACAAATATTTTAAACGTAAAACTTGTAAATAAACAGTTACAAAAATCGAAACTTGCCAATTTTTTATTGACAGATAGAATTACGGGTTTGGAAAAAGTTTTTAATAATCTCTTCTGTAGGTTCGGATTTGTTGATCTGTTCCTCTAAAAATTTTTACTGTAGACATTATATATGTACAAGGCGCTATTAACAAGAAAAACCGGTGGTTTCTTAGACAATGCCCCAACCTTTATTTTTTTATTTTATTATATCCACAGCCAGTCTATTTGTAGGTCATAATATTGCTACTAGGAGACGTCTAATGATATGAATAACACATATAAGTCTTATTAACACACCCAAAATCCGTAACGAAATTAAACTGCATTCCTTACATTTACCTTTACATTAAATGAGAAAATATGGTTGGTTTCTTCTTTATTCGATGTCGAGAACAGATTTACTGTAAACAAAGCTGGAACTATTGCAGTATTTCTATTTTAAAAATTAATTTGACAAACTTTACTATAAAATGTAAAATAAAAATTTTGAAAAATAATTTGAAAGTATTGATTTAGTTTTGGATTTAGTCTATATTGTCTGGCTGTAGATAAAACGTAGTATTGCATACGTTTACATGTGTTTTAATCGCTTAATTATCCGCTAAAACTTTGTTTTCGCTTTTAAACCTTTGCGCCGATAAGACACATTATAAGACCCTCATACAATAAATAACTATTTTCACAAAAAAAAATAATTTTTCTATTTATGGAAATTTATTTTTAACATGCATACCCTGGTTTTCACTTAAATCAAGTACGTTAAAAATGTGATTATATTTAAAGAATAAAATTCATTTTAGTTTTTGAGTTTTATAAGTAATTTAATTTTATGTAAAATATACTACAGTTTTTTTGCTTATAAAAGCGACTTCTAAGTTATTGTTCGGTAATGAAAAAATTTCGAAAATAAGCAAACCTATTAGATAGGTGTCGGGACACTTGTATCTTTTTACCTGAAGTGGGTCAGATGCGCCCGATCCGGAATCAAGCCTATTATCTAACTTTAATTGAGAGTCTGGTGGGTCACTTGCGCCCCCATATGCTCAGTACTTATATAAAAGCTAAACAAGAAAGATAGATATTGACAGAATTTTGAATCCTTTTTTTTATCAAGTTTTGTAATTATTAATTCAATTCTCTAGTTGCTTTAGAGGTGGACAAAGATGATTCGACAATTTGTAATGTAAAAATATTTCTTTAAAGCGCCATTACGGAGTCAGTTGTATAAAGAATTATTTCCAAATTTACCAGCTCCTAACAAGTATCTAATTACTAGATGGGCTACGACTTAATGACGTAATTTTTTTACAAAAAAAATTATTCAAAAACTAAATTTAAATTTAAATATTTTTTGACAAATCTACTGAAACCCAACAATGTTTAAGGCGAACTCTGAGAACTGTCAAAATGATTAAAAGAACATATGTTCATAGTTTTATACATATCTCAGAATCGACAACAATTTTCAACCGGAAACCATTGTACCGCTTCCAACTGGCACTTCTAACTAAAAAATTATTCTCAGAGAAATTTTTCTAAAGGTTGGTTTTTCCTTGCTATTGCTAATATCGGGTATCAATTTTCGCATGCATATTTACAATGATATGCGTGAATGGTGGATGTATTTGTTTTCGATCTGTGCAGTATGTTGCGTTTGTCACCCAAGTCTTAACTTTATCAGATCAGTTGACCAAAAATAAGATTTGTAGATTTGATTTTTATCAACTGTCTAAGAGCCGTCAGGTTGGCATTATTATTAATAGTAATTTTTTAATTAAGGTTGGTGTAATTTTTTACCTGGCAAATTCAATTTCCAAATTTTTCAAGTTGTCTCCAATTTAAAACATGCAGAACAACACATTTAATTATTTTAGACCACCTTTGGACTAACGAATTAACAAATAACACTAACGTCCCATTTTCAAAAATGTCAAATCTAGTGTTCAAAATGTCAAATACAGAATACAACCAGTTTCAAAAGTGGTTGGACATGAATTTTTAAGGTGATATAATCTGCTCTTTATCAAAATTTTGGACACTGACAAGTGACAGTTGATTGTATAAAAAATGAACTACAATTATTTTGCTTTTTGTTTGGTACTGCTCCGTTGTCTATTTTTTAAGGTATGTATAAAAAAAAGTAAAAACACATATTTTTTTGATCGTTTTGACACTTCTCAGGGGCCTCCTTAGAGAATAATGTAATACTAATTCCACTAGCATTTAGTACAAGTAATTTTTCCGTAAAAGAACATTATTTTGAATGAATCAATTTAGTAAATAAATGCTATAGAAAATTATCAAAGCTTAACTTAGTTCTTGATAAATACATATAAAGTATTCAAAATTCTGTCAGTGTTCATTTTTCTTGTTCAGCTTTTACATAGTACCGACTATATCAGCGGGCGCCACTGATACACCAGACCCAGGTTCACAAGTAGATAACAGGTGTGATCCGGGGTCGGGCGTATCTGACCCACTTCAGGTAAAAAGACGCAAGTGTCCCGGGCGCAAATGTCCCGGGCACAAATGTCCCTACTTCATTAGATACACAATGAGCAGCAGAAAATTAGCGTTTATTGCTTTTTACTATTTACATTTGACTATTTACTTTTTTTTATAAAACAAACTAAAAATAATCTAACCGCCTAAATTTAGCAGATTACAAAATATTTAAGGTTTTTTTTGGATTAGTGCCTATAAATGGAATCAGTAACTCAGCCATTAAACAAAATTGAGCTCATTGGAAAAAAAACTTTAGATCTTTTCTTTGTTGTTTTCAAATTTTTGAAAAATAATAACATATTCTTTAAAACTTATAAGTTGGCAGAATTTTAGGCACCCATAACTTATTTTTTTCAAATGAAACGCTATCATCTTTATTTCACTAAATGATAGAGAATTTAATTCTATATCGAGGATTATTAAAGGCATTGGCTACTTATTTTACCTATTTTATGTTTTAAGAGAAATTGAAAATATTGTTCTTTCTATACCATTAGGTTCTTTTCAAAATTTTCTGCAATGAGAAATAAGCGAGATAATAGTTTTCAAGTTACAACAGTTTTTTCCTTGGGAGTGAAAAATTAACTTAGTTGGTGTCTAAATTCACTTTTTTAAGATTTCTTTTTAAGAATTTCGCATCGATGGTGCAAAAATGAAAAAGACTAACCGTCTAGTTTCGGAGATATTGAATTTTAAAAATTGAATTTTGGACTCTTTTTTACATTGCGGCATATGGAGAATCAATTATTTTTACGTTTCTTGGTACAACTAACAAATCCTTCATAAGATTTTCTTAAAAAACTAAATCAACATTCAGCAACAACTAATAAGTATTTTAAGGGAAAAAACAGAGGTTCCCGTCCAAATTTTGGAGTTATTAATTGATAAACGATGAGAAATTTCTCTTTCTGGGGTAGTATAAGAGATACACTAATATAGAACTGGCAACACAGCGCATCTGTCAAACCGCTAAAAACTAAAAATAATTTTTGAACCGATTAACAATCAAAAACGGATATTCCGACACAGAATTTTTGACTTTAGGGCTGTGTTCGGACTTATTAGGTGGTAAATACAATCTGCCTTAACAAAATTAACAACGGCAGAAGACAAATTTAATGAATTCTTTAAAATATTCTTGGAGGGTTTTATTACCATCTTTAACTATACCTTAAAAAATAAAAATACAAACCGCAATAAAATAAAATCATGGATAACACCTGATATAAAAAAAAAGTTAATGTTTATCTACTACGCGTAAACAATATCCCACAGAACAAAATATAGAACTATATACGAAATATAAAAATAAACATCTACGGTTGCTAAACTCTACTACAAAATCCTTCTATGAAAACAAAATTTCATTATCAGACAATCGTATAAAAACAAAATGGTCTATCATCAAAAGTGAAACTAAAAGTGTTACCAATCAATTAAAACTTCCCACAAATGTTAGTGTAGATAATTTTAAAGACTTCTTTTTACAGAATCCGGAAAATATTATCAAAAATTTAACTCATGGACATAATGATTCTCATACTTACTTACATAAAAATATATCAAAACCAATGCTTCAATGTTTTTCCAACCCGTCATTGAGGATGACATCAGTATAATAATAAATAAACTCAAAAACAAAACGGCGGAAGATATATATGGTATAAGCATTCATTTACTTCAAGTGAGTGCTACTCCTATTTTAAGAATAATTACAAATATTATAAATTGTTGTCTGAGCAAAGGTGTATTTGCATTAAAACTTAAAATTAGTAGAGTCTTACCAACATACAAGAAAGGAGACGAAAATGACCTAAAACATTACCACCAAATATCAATATTGCCAGCATTTTCCAAAATATTAGAATCAGTAATGTGCCAACAGCTCGTAAACTTCTTAGAGGAAAATAAATATCTAAGGAAGTCATTCACGACACTTATCTGCAAATCGTTACTATAACTGCAACTTGCAATTCCGTTACCGAGGCTTATCGAGATATTTGCAACCTAATTCACAAAAAAATTGCAAGCTATCGGTACCTTACCGGATAGTTAACGAGTTGTTTAACGCAAACTGCAAATTAGATTGCAAATCTAAATGTCTCTTAGCAAATTGTCAAAACGAAAATTAAATTTATTATCAAAATATGTTAAAAGTAATGGTGAAAACCTCAAAAGGCCAAAGAGAATCCAATTATTTCAGCCATTGAGACCGAGGTATTGACTGGAAAAATAGAGAGAAGCTGTTTGTAACTATTTTTTTATCTAGTTTAAGAAACGAAACGCACACACGTCATGAAAGGCCGTTCTAATTTCACAGGTCTTAAAACGTATAACGTATGATTCTGTGGTGTTTCCTTTTGGAAGTTTCACAAAAGGTTTACATCGACAGAAAAAAATTATATTATTATATTGGTAGTTGTGACTGTGATGAAAATAAAATAAACGAGACAGTTACTTTTTTTAGAGATAATCTAAATTACCACCGTATACAATGTATTTAAATTTTGAATAAAATATGCATACTCGTAACAAAATTTTGATTATACGTTATTCTTCAGTTAACGGTTTTTTTTGTAACTACTGACCGAGTCCGTGAAACACTTGTAGCATTTTTTATCAAACATTGAAGAAACCACCCATCTACGTCCAAATTTAAAATAAAAGCTATTATAAAAAAATTGCACCCTAATATTTCAGCTACAAATTTAGCAAAAACCATTAAAAATTAAAGTAGTAGATTTATTTTCAAGTTCCTTTTACTTGCAATCAAGTAAAAAGTTGATAAAAAATTCAACTTGCAATTACTTTGCGGCATGGAACGAGGTACCGCAAAATACAAATGCTTATCTGACATTTGCAAGTGTTTGCAAGTTTTGATGAATTAACGGTTGCTATCGATAGTAATTTGCAACTTTTCCGTGAATTACTTTAACGACGATTGCAAGTTATCTGACAATACCGAGCGTTATCGAGTTTCGTGAATGACCCCCTAAGTCAGCAACAGTTTGGTTTCAGAAAAGGCTTTACCACAACCGACGCAATATTGTCATTAGTTAAAGATATTCAAAAAGCATTTGAAAATAAACAACAATAAAAAACTGTTTAGATCCTACTTGGAAGATCGACAACAATACGTGAAAATCAACGCATCATTAAGTAAAGCAAGACATATGAAATATAGGGACCCATACTGAGTCTGTTCTCTTTCTACTTTATATAAATAACTTAGAAAATTCTATGGACACTCCTAACAATAGTGTATGTTGATGATACGTCATTAGGTATTCCTATAAACAAGAAGGAGAACATGGTACCGATTTAGGAAAGAATGATCAGAGATGCAGATGAGTGGTTTGCTGCTAATAAATAAGCCCTAAATAAAACAAAAACAGCTACAAAAGTATTTGACCTTCAGTCGCAACTCAAACAAATTGAACACATAAAATTTCTTGGACTATTTTTAGACAACAAACTATCGTGGGCACCCAATGTTTATGAAGTTTGCAATAGGTTGTCTACAGCAGTATTTGCAATACGAAAAATAAAAGTAACCGTTAACAAATATGCCGCTTTATCAACATATTATGCCTTGTTTCATTCCCAAATAAATTTCGGTGATTTATTGTGGGGAGATGCAGCCTACGTTCATTTCCATAAGATTCTTGTTTTATAGAAAGCTGCAGTCAGAGCAATAGCCGAAATATGTAGTGATGTTAATTGCAGAACATATTTCAAAAAGTACAAAATCATGACACTATTTTCTCTTATTATATTTCATAAAGTTTACGATGTTAGAAAAAAAATCTCAAGTTATCCCTCTTCGGCAGACGTGCATAGTCATGACTCATGAGTCTCATGACACAAAAACCAAAACAAATCTTGTTAACCCGCGTTTTCGCTTAGCAAAAAGTGGCAATCTAAGTATACGGCTTTATAACTCTCTACCTCAAAATCTAAAAGATCAACATTTTCCTCTCAAAACATTTAAAACTAATTTAATAAATATGTTAACTGAGTGTAGCCTATACAGTATTAATGAATATTTTTCCATGTTTTAAAGTAGATAAATATAATGTAACCCAATCTATATAGTGGAAGTGTGTGTGTATGTGAAACATAGTTATCTTTGAGTAACAAAACAAAACAAAAAACATGACAAATATGTACAGTACTCCAAGGAAAATAGTGAAGATTGACTAAAGTAATATTTCATGCCAACAATACAATGAGGACAGAAAACGATTAGTCTGCAGTAAAATGCAAATTAGTGATTCTTCGAGTAAAGATGTTTATTGCTCACTTTGTCACACTTTTCAAAACAGATGTTGCCATGAGCAGATATGGAGCCTAAGTCGAAGCAAGATCGAAGAAATCCTAATTTGCCATTTACTGCAGACTAATCATTTTCTGTCCTCAACTGCATTGTTATTATAAATTATTATTTTAGTCAGTCTTCACTATTTCGCTTGGAGTACTGTACAAAAAAGCAAAATTTGACACATGAATACAAAAACCGAAAACTTTATGGCGCCAAAGGAGGCCACAGAATTATCTTTTTTGCAATCATCGCCTAAAAAATAAAAATTAGGACATTTGAAAAAATTAAGTTATGTTTATCTAAAGTTGTTCAAACTAATCTTTAAAATTTTTGAGTTTATTAAATTCTTTTCCAATTTTGAAGATACTGAAGGGTAAATATAAGCTTTCTCCTTTACTTTTCCAAATATAATTTTGTAATCCCTAAAAATAAGAGAGTTACCCACTTTTGAAGTTACAGGTGCAAATCCAAAAAATCCTAAATGTCTCGAAAATGGCTAAACTTAATTATAAGGGAAGCTAATGAAAACTTCCTTAGAATAACTCAATTAATCCAAAGGAGTAATGGAAATCATAGCTTTTCATTTAAAATAATAAAGTTGATAGCGTCTTATAGTAGAATTGGAAGTGCCACCATCTTAAAAATATTTTCATTGAGCAGAAATTAGGGAATCATGGCTAAGTACAAATTTTCAGATAAATATCTTTATTACAGCTTTCAGTACTTGTAATGTGGAGTTTAGTCGGAACAGTCTGTACGTACAGCCAAAGACAGAACCAATGGCACCCCAATCCTACTGACTCTAATTTGAGGGGACGAACCGTAGCGACGGCTACCATAAATCTTTTCGGTCATAAAAATACAATTTCTTAAAATTCAATGTTCCAACGTTCCAATATTTAGTAAGACACTTTCTACTTTCTAGTTGTATTAAAAAAAACTGAAAAAAGTACGAAGCGATTAAAAAGTCATTCTATCAAGTAGGCATATTACTTGAGAACGTGTGTACGGTGTCGCATATTAGTTCAGCCTGCTGTCAAAATTTGAACTAAAATTACTTCAAACGTAGACTGTTAGAAGCCGTGAATTTGTGAAATAACAACAGCATGCTACACCACCCATGAATGGTGTCTATGGGACAAAAATGTATTCCAACAATAACAATAATAACCAATAAGAAATTTACAGTTCATTTTTATTAATAATCAACGGTCAACGACAAAAGCCTGATAAAGATTAGATCATCCTAAAAGTTTATGATCCACTACTTTCGAAACTAGTTGTTCTCTGCAGTTGACATTTTGTTTACCAGATTTGACAATCCAAACGAAAGTATTAGATTGGGTTTGCAATCAATGAAATTTGAATTTGTTTGTGGTTGAAATAACTCCATGTGTTGTAGATTTGTAATTGTTATAAAGTGATTCTGTCAGGTAACAAATTTTAGCAACCTGAGTTCAAAAACATTACTGGTAAAGTCAACCTAACGGCTCTTTGACGGTTAATTATAAAAAACTATACGTTAACTTTAGTTAAAGTTTCTTTATTTCGATTATGAAATTGGCCTTTAACAGCTCAATTATTTTAAATAGATACTCGTATAATCTGTTGTTATCATAGGAATTATGAATTATAAATGTTAATCAAACCTAATGAAAGAATATTTGTTACTCATTAATAGAAAAGCACTCACCTGCTTAATCATTTACCATATTTTGACCCTCGAAATTTCCTTTAACTGATTTTGTGAATTCTATCAAATGTATACGAAATGTATACGTAGTACGTATTTTAAACAAGTAAAAATTTTTCGGAATTTGGTCCCAGTAAAAAATCGATATTAGATAATAATTTTATAGTTATAATAACACACAAAAATATAGTTAAATATATATTAGTTTCATTTGTTAACTTTGAATTAGCTTCCAAGCCACAAACACTGACATAAAATTATTGTGATTACTTAGAACTTAAAACATATTTCTCGCACAGGTACTGTAAATGTTAAAATATCTATACCTTATAAACTATTATAAATTAACGAATGGGAATTTTTCGTTGTACAGTTGTTTTTTGTTACTAGTTCGCTCTGTTTGAATACTAATTTGCTCCCGTAAGATAAAGGATTAAGTACCTAGTTACATACCTACTTCTAAGAATAGGAAGAGAGAAGAGTGCATCTTTACTGCCGTATAGCAGCATATTTAATTTTTATATGCAGCTAGACATTGTCGTATACACATTACTTTGACGAATTTGACAGGAATCTGTATTTTTGTAAAAGTTTGAATGTTTTTCGAATTTTACTAGGAATTTTCCAAAAGTTGAAATCTATACATCGTTGGCCAAAAGAACGGAACTAAGCGTTTTGTTCCTAAACTATGTACTTTAAGAAAAAAAACAAATAATACATCACCAATTAGTTTAAAACTGTGAATAAAAACATCCATGGATGCAAACTCTTCGGTCAAATTCGGAACACCGTGGTAATAAGCTCGAGACGCAACTTTAATAATTTATTTTATATAAACCACTGGTTCAAAAACAAAATTAATGAATTAGAAGTAATTCTTTGAACATACGCTTTTATCAAAAAATCGCCGTAATAGGGTGCCATTTAAAAATATTTTAATAACTCGAAAACTAAAAAGAATTTTGAAAGAAAATATTCCTGAAAAATAATCACATTTTTAAAGTAGTTGATAATATACTATTTAGTTTTTTCTTAAGGTACATAACTTAGACACAAAAGGCTTGATTCCATACTTTTGACCAATGCTGTGTGTTTAACGTGAGATTATAAGATTTACATCCACGTTTTATGCACTGCCATCGTTTCTGGAAAGCACACTACCGAATCCTCGAACGAATCCATATATTGTTCAATTTTAACTAATCTTTCAACAAATAACTCATACTTACATTAATTACCTGTTTTCCTCCGCTACCATTTGCTTTGAGTCACACCCAACTACCGTAATTCTTAGAAATAACATCCGGAACGACCCTGTTAACATTCAGGACTTAAAGGTCTGACCACCGCACCGGAGCGAACTAGTCTGCGCTCGTTGACACAGCAAAGAATTCTTTATAAAATGGGCTTAACAAGAGAAATGTTTAACAAAACTAGTCAAAAACAAAAACTGATTTTATAACTCACAGTGGTTGAAACAACGGTTATTAATTTATTATTTTAATATTTATCAAAGTACCTTTGCGTATAAATAATAATATTGTATACGGCGAGAAAAGTTATCACAATCTGCTCGTCATTTATTTTCTAATACTTACAGATAATGAGCAACTTTTCTTTCCTTATATAAAATGTAGTACTAGTAACTACTAAATCAGTTGTACAAGTTTTGTTAGAAAAAAAATTCACCCATTATTAGTTACATTTTAAAACATCTACTTACAGAAAATTGTTTACACGATAGTCTTAATAATCTTCATGGACATTCTTCACAAGGCACTGGATAAAAAATCCCACAGTTGAGTGGGTTGTTTGAAAAAACAATACAAAACAATCTTTAAAGTTGAAATTTCAAATAAGTAAACTACAAATGGATGAACAATTTTCATGTAGTATAATTAAATAGATCCTAAAACGGTTTACATGCACACAAACACCCTTTCATTCGTATATGTTACGCAGATTGGCACACAGTAGTCAAAATGTTAAAGTTTTTTTTGGAAAACTGTTGGAAGAATTTGTTCCAAAAAAGAAATAAATGTTAATTATTATCGTTATCAGTTTGGAAGATTTAAAACTAATTAAAAATAACTATAGAAATGATAGCTAGCCTAGTCGTCTTCAATTAAAGTTTGAACAAGTAGACCAAATATAAAATATGTATTTAAGTTTAAAAATACGTTTGACTTCACAGCAATGTAAATCACATGTCTTGGTATAAAAATAGTATAGTTTGAATATTAAATCTGAAATTGTGCTAACACTGAGGCATTTTTAGGTTTTTTAAAGCAAACATGTTGACGAAAACTACATGTGCTATCTGCTTTATTACTGCTACGAAGCTCAGAGCTCATTGATCAAATTTAATCAATGAAAGTGGCTTCTCAGAAATTAGTGCATTATCATACTATTTCATCAGCACAACCCTAACACAGTTAACATAAAGGTGCTTTAGACCACGTCATCTGAGTGTTTTATGTTAATGTAAGCAAAGCGTTATATCAAGCTGATTAATAATGTCCTGATGATGATAACAGCTGTCTCTTTGTTTGTTTCAAGTCATCATTTTCAAGAATCTATATAATATTCACAAAGTTTCTGCTTTTTTAAGCCTATGTGTCGCTGCTTGTGTTTTCTTTATCAGTTCCTTGACTAGAGTGCCCAATTAAAGCATCTAATTCCGATGGAGAAGTCACCTGAAATGTCATGTGTTTCAGTAAAAAATCGCAAAATTAAAATTAAGAAAATAGATTAATTAATTTGGACTACTCGAAAACGAGGGAAAAGTCACTTTTAAATATGTACATTGTATATGTTAGTTACTTTAATTTTTAGTATTTAATAATTATAAACTGAACTGAACTGAATAATAAATAATGACACAATTTTATCACAGATTCCTAAGGTTACCCAAAAGCGATCTGTAGCATATTTAGGAATTTATTTTGCAGGTAAGTATTTTGCAGGAGTAAAAACCCCTTAATCCGTGCCATTTACGGTGTTCATTAATTTAAATTAGAGCTATTGGAATAAAATGTGCTTGTTTTCATCATGAACATAAATAATATACAATAATCATTGTTGCACTGATCAAGTACAAGTAAATATCATGCTTTCTACTAACTATGCTACTGCATATCAGTGGCGTACGCATTATCTCCAACATAGCTTCATAAAAATTATTTCGAAAACATGGACACGGTGACACAAGGAATTTTTTTACAATTTTTCCCATCACGTACAACTCTTTTATACTGGTAATAAAATATAAAATTAATATCAAATCAAACCAATTTCATCTTTTCTATGGCACAATTCTTGATTTCAGTTTTAGTTTTGTTAGCTGTCATTAAAAAATACTTTGAATTAAATTCATGAAAAATAGTGGAAATTCGGTAATAATCAGTTCCAAATTATTCAAAAGTGATAAAAAGTATTGTAAGTGAGATAATTTTTGTATTTTTTTAAGTGTCAACTATGTCCTACAGCGGGTCGCCAGGAGCCACACTTTTCCTTTTTGTAGATAAAATCATTCGTTATCAAACGGACAACGAAGAACAATTTTAACTGTTCCTATTTAATGGATTTTAAATGGTGTTTAATTTAGGAGGACGCGTATAAATCAAAAGCTGTTCTAACCTGAAACGGTACACAGTGTAATATTGCAAGTTGAAGACGCACACGTTTAAAACAAGAAAATAAAGAAAAGAGAGCAACAAAATTCAATGAAGTAGTATCTAAAAGAATAAATTAAAAAATTACGCTCTTACTTGTCGCTAGAGCCACTTATAGCTTAGATTATTGTGTAGAATTATAATGTAAAACAATTTCTCAAATAGTTAGCTTTATCTGGAGATAAGAATTTAAAATTTTTGTAATTGGGCGTTTCATTTTTAAGAAAAATTACAAAAATTTAAGATAGAGTTCATAATAAATGATGATTTATTGTAAATTCTATAATCCGAGTATTTTCCTAATCTGAACGAAGTCTGCAAACTGTATGTTCGAATTATCCAAACCTTACTGTAAATATAATTAAGTTCATTACAATTAAGAACAAAAAAGGGAAGAAATTTGTTAATTGTTAAAGTGAAGTAACTTAAAAAATTAAATATAAACCCCTATTTGTTGGTTTTGGTGTTTTTATATTGTCTTTCCAAAAACAAATATCTATTGCGCGGTTTATAAAAGAAGCTTCAATTTTATCACATCCCTTTGTTTTTATATCCAAAACTATCGTTGAGTGGCCGACCATTAGCAGCTGAGAGAAAGTTGTAAAACAAAGAGAAAATATAACATGTTTTTTGTTGGTAACATTTATTATTATTATTATTATTATTATTATTATTATTATTATTATTATTATTATTATTATTATTATATACAGTCTTTTATATCGTCTTTTTGGAAAACAATAGAGTAATTTGGGTGAGAAGGTTGAGCACAATGGCGGCAAATTACAAAAATTATATTTATTTGTTATCATATAAATTATATTTATCAAAATAAGTTAATCAATGTCAATATTTCGTAACTGAGCAACACTCGGCTTAAGTTAACTCATTTTAAGGTGGCCCCTGAGAACTATCAAAATCAAACTGTCAAATCAAAAAAATATGTTTTTTTAGTTTTTAGTTTAGTGTTTTAGTTTTTTTTTAGTTTTTTTAGTTTTACTTGTACACATACCTCAAAACAATTTTCCACCGGAAACCATTGGGGCGCCTCCAACTAGCAAATTTTGAAAACGGTAAGTTTTAAAAAATCTCATTTTCAAAGAAATTGCTATTGCTAGTATTGGGTTCAATTCTTGCAGGCATATTTACAATGATGTTATGCATGAATTGTGTATTGTTTTTCCGATCTGTGCAGTATCTTGCGTTTGGCACCCAAGTCTCAGATCAGCAGACCATGAAAATAGTTTCAATACTAAATAAAAAATTTGTACTTTTGTAACAGTTTTCACTACTGTACTACACGTTTTCAGTACCACCATTTAGAACAAAGTTGTTTTTTAAATTGCCAATGCCTTTTCTTTTTTTATGAAAGCTACAATTATTTTATGGGAAACCTATTAGCTGTCTCAAAAATATAAAAACGCCATCGTCGCATTTTACCAAATTATTTCTTAAAATTACATTGATTGTAATTGTAAAATTGAAAATTGTAAAATAGTTATGAATGATTATTAATTAGATCTCTCATTGAATGTATAAATTACATTATTTAGCTATTCTGTTTTTGAAATGCATGAAAAATTAATAACAGCTAATTTTGAGAGAAAATGCGACGTTGGCGTTTTTACAGTTTTGATAGAGCTAATATATATCCGTGTAGTACGTGAGCTGTTGGACATAATAGTATATTGTTATACGAATTTTATAAGATGTTCTATTGTGTCACGAATGGTTCCAATAAAATAAGTACCTCAGTTAAGTCTAAAACGAGTGTGATATACTATTTTTGCTACTTTCCACTTTAGTTGTTTGTTTTGTTTAGTTTAGCTTATGAAAATCGGTTTAATCTATTTCCTCTTAATTTTGTTAATTATTCGGAATTTATCAATAAACGACTTGATGCTGTGGACACATCACACACTAGATTACAATGCTGAGTGATGACTAGACCTATAATTGGGGACAGATCTATATGAGATACGTCACAGCGCATACCTTGACGCGAGACTATATAGAGCACAAAAATTAGATAAGAGCTCAAATTTAGGGAACTTGGTTGTTTGATGTGTTTGACAGATGACAAATGTAAATAATAATAAAAATTTAAATATTTCTTTATTGTAGTAAAGTACAGCAAAATGTACCAACTAGAACACTTAAATACAAATGGAGAAACTTTCAAATGCTTTGAAGTACCGTTGCTGGATTACTGTTGAGGTTATGTTTGACCTTGGTATGACTGTCAGGTTTAAAGTTGAAATTTGCATTAAAAAGGCCATAAAAGCCTCGAAGTGCCTTTTAGGGTAGTCACAGTCATGTTCCAATTGCATGCCCCCTCTCTGCCACATCAGTAAAATTTGCCACAAGTTTTAAAAAACGACTTTAAACAACAAAAAAGGCCCTATTTTCATTAACAATGAGACATATCTCGCTGCATGCGGCACGACATAGGCCTCATAGACCAATCTCATTGTGAATGGTTTTGAATCAGAGGTTTTTTGCATCGCTGAGATCACTTTGAGAGGGTTTCACTGAGACTGACGTTGGCGGAAGGCTGAAACCTGCCTCGCGACAAGTCTTTGCACCAACATTCGAAAACGCTGTCAATAGCTTAAAATGATAAACTGTGTCAGTTTTTTGTGTCTTTTGGGATTAGTCTTTGAGTCCTGTCGCGCCGCATGGAGCGAAGCAGACTTCATTGTGAATGGGATCTTTAAGAAACAGTTTCAATGTACACCACAAGACATACACTAAGACGGCCTCATGCCTCATATCATGGCTTGTAATTGACAGCGTTTTATAGAATGATTTGAAATCATAATGCAGAGATTGTTGCGAAACAGGCAGGCAGGTCTCAAGCCTACTGCAGAAGTCGCTCTCAGTGAGTCCATGTCTTAGAGATGCAAGACCAATTTAGACCATTTACAGTGAGATTGGTGTCCGAGACCTATGTCATGCAGGAAGCCAAACTTCATCGTGAATGGACCCTTTTCATTGGGGGTGTGCTTTTTGAATAAATTTGAAATGGCCTTTTTGAAAAAAGCAGTTGTCTCTCTTTTATTCATCTATTCAACACGTTTGTATTCGATGCACTTACACCAATTTCATTATCAGTGTCTTGATTATCAGACAAGGGCAAAGTGGAATTGGGGGCAACCCAGAAATAAAAACACTTTAATTTCCTTTATTAGTAGGCTATATTTTTTATACAAGATGACTACTCTCAGATAGAGACGTACAAAAATGTAAACAAGAGTAAAAGTTGGTTTTTCGCAATATTTCACACTATTCTTTCACACGTCCACAGTAAAATCAGAAAGCGCTTCTTGTTATAAAGCCCTTATTATGTTTTTCGACGATGGCTGAGACTTTGTGACGTATTTGTTAAACGTAAGTTTTCAAATACCCCATGCCAGTGCAAAAGAGTTATATTAACAATTTTACGGGATTATTTTTAACACCCATTTTGCTTGAAACAAGAGTGGCTGCCAGGAAATAACAACGAAAAAAGTGGACCCAAAAGGCTTCAGCTGCAAATTATAAACACTATCTGTGATTTTTTAAATAAATTTTTTAATAATTAATAAAAAACATGACAATGTAAAGCTTTTCGATTTCGTTTGGTTTGAATTTTATATGAAAATAGAAAGGTTAACCCTCTACACCAGAAATACAAAAAACATAAAGTATCTGTAAATGTCGTGAACTTACTTTGAAGTAAACAGTGGGCTCCATCTATAATTCATAATTACTTGAACCCCAATTCCCATCATCAAAATGTGCAAAACTGCGATAAGTGAGGTTATGCAGTTATGCACTTTGTTTTCCAGCTTTTCACACAAAATATATCACAAATTGCACAAATCGTACAACCAGCGATAGTCAGTAATGTCAGTACGTCACAGCAGCTTTCTCCAGCACAATCACCGACTGCAATTCTGTGTTGTGCCATTCCCGTCTCATCATATAATCTAAGTAATTGTTATATGACAAGTAATGTTTCTACCTTCAAAAATACTTGCGTAAATATGTTATTATCCCGTTAGTACACACTTGTAAAGCAGCCACTGGTTATATAGATTAAAATTATAGCATTTCCTTTGTTATTGTGTTATTGTTTCATCAGTCAGCTGTTTACTGTCATTTTCTAATGCTAGCAATTTAAAAAATGTGCCTGTTATTAAAGCTCAAGGACCATAGAATGAGAGAGAGAACATTTTTTGTTCACATAGACGCTGAATACACGTATAAATGTCAGAAAATTCAAATTTTTTATGTCCAAATAGAAATGTCCAGGACTTGTAGGATGTTTGGGTCCCAAAGCACAGTCAAGCAGTGCAACTGTGCGCTAACCACCGCAACGTATCTTGCACTTATTGAGTTTGACGCTTGAATCTGCTGATAAGCGAGCGAAAATTGACCGAAACATTGGCGCGCTAGTTTTTAATGACATCAAACAAAAATTCACGACGTGACTTTGTCGCGAAAACTGAACGATAGAAGGTTTAATACTTATACTTTAATACTTAGAGTTTTATACTTTAGGTACAGATATAGAGCAATCAAGAACATTTAAGACTTTTAGGTGCTCAATCGCCATTCCTATTTTCACGTTTATGCACTGCACTGGGACGGGACCTAAGCATCCTAACTCTGGTGATGACCAATGATACCCAGCCCAGCACTGCCAATATAACTCCTAAAAATTTACTAAAAAGCGTAGTACAAAAGTTATATTTGTGAAATTACTTTCGGTTTCACAATGAACAATTTGTAAAACTAAAGCAGGAAAAATATTTATAAATTCCAAAATATTTAACACAGTGACTTTCCCCTCACTGGAGATGTTTTAGGGTATTGTAATAACATTTTAGTTTTGAAGTGTATGAAGTTGACTGAAATTCATTGAAAAGGTTTTGGTAAAAATCTAATTAGGTGTAATCCTAAAGTATATTTTATACGTGGGGTGATAAAAAATTACTTACTTTACGAAGCTAAGATGACGCCTCAAAAAAGCTTCACCCCAAAGATTTTGGAAAATAATACAGAGTGGCCCAAAAGGTACGCTTAAATTTTGAGGAATAAACAAAACTATGTGAAATAAATTTTATTTAAAACACGTTTTATACCAATGATAAAAATACATAAAATATGGTGAATAAAAAACTTTGTTATTTGCATTTTATGAAACGGTGTTTTGTGTATTGATTTATACATATTTTATTTAGTTTATACCATTTGTTTAAGTTCAATATTTTTTAATTATATTTAGTGATATGTTTGGTATCGTATTTCATTTGGCAAATTTTGTGGCACATTGGTCCAACAATCACAATATTAATCAAAATTGACAAAGGAATAGAATTTAGTTAAAATATCTTGGTTTATCTATAGAATCTTCCTCGTATGTTAATAAAACATATCCTTTACCCTAAAAATAAAAAATGTAGTTAATTGAATGTAACTATAAATTTTAAATTCACACAAAAATAACAAGACCAAAAAAAATAAAACTACCATCAATGAATACTAGAAAAAAGCTATATTTAGAGGATTTACTTTTAAAATGATGTACTGGATTCTACCAAAAACAGAGATCTTGCCATCACCTCCTTTTGACGCTAACAGCTGTTATTTGACCTTGAAGAATTGTTTGTCAAATTACGAGACAAGAGTTAGAAATCTTAGTATTAATTAAAACTGTATTGTCATAAATGGACATTTTTAACAATACTGGTAGATTTAACTAGAAAAGTTTTCAGTTACTTAACCAGTGTCAAAAACGGAACTGATTTTCTACTTTGCCAGAGAGAATTATAACTACAGTAAAAAAATTATTGGTGTGGCAATGTAAATATTTGCATTGACAAGTTTTTTGAAATAGAGAGTTTGTAATTCAGCCATTGCATTTTAACGGACGGGACACTGCTCACATTTTTATATTTTATTTTCAGTTTTTACTAACAGTATTGGTAAAATAGAATTTTTCTTTAAAGACACTTAGTATTAGTCAAATTATTTACCACTTACAATAAGAACCACATTTTTAAAATTTGAAATACGAACAAGACAAAGAAATACAAATTGATGACGAACGGGACACAAAAAAGATCTCGTTGAGCAATCGTTATAAAATTATGTTAATTTAAAAAGCACAAATTCCAACAACTATTTTTGACGTAAAAGGTGGAATCTGTGAAAACTTTTGAAACCACAAAACCAAAAAATAAGGTAATGTGCAACGACTTCTGATTGATTTACTTTTTGTTTACACATAATGGATAGGGCAGACAGATCTTGTGTGCGGAAATAGATCTAAAAATTTATTTAATTGTTAAAGACTTATTAAACAATATTAAAATTAGACAGTGGAAATTAAAAATTCTTGGTTTGGTTAACATCGTAAGAAATAAGAACAACATTTTATGATTGCAATAACAAACTGGACAGCAAAAGTTATAAAGTAAAAAAGTAATATTACATATCAATTTACTTATGATTTTCATTTTCTAAATTCTAAATAACCATTTTTTTTAACGGCTAGCGGGGTGTAGTTTTTTTTAACGTTGGGTGATGAATGTTTGGGCGCCAGACGGTTTTTTAGACGGGAAACACCGACAACCGGATTATTTAAACATAGCTCTTAGATAAAAAAAAACACGATACTCGAAGAACCACATAAAGGATTTATTAACGTAACTAGTTTGGGAGTAGTATAACGTCTTTACAATTTCCCGCGTTCCCGAATGGTACAATGCCCGAAACTTACATGTAGCATTCGATTGCGTCACGTAGATACTCCCAAACGGCAGAAGACGAGACGGAGAGACGACTAAATTCGACAATAGTTGTTGGGCTTCGAGGGTCTGTTTCTTTTTTTAGGCGGTCGAAGGCGGCTGGTGGCCTTAGACGAGTCACCTTTGTAGGTACCCCCAGGTGGTCAAGCGGGGCTTTTGCCTTCCGGCTGTGTTCTTAGGCCTCTACCTAGGGCTGTTCCGCGACACAAAACAATAAGGGGGGACACCAAGGTGATCCCGATATCGCTTAATTTCCAAAACTCGTGACGATATAAAAAGACCTGGGATGGTTTAACCAGTTTAATTAATAAATTAATTAACTAACTGTTATAGGTTTTTTTTCTTTTGTTTTGTATTAATAAATTGCTTCCTTATATGTAATTTTCTCGCCTCACAATCAACGACCAACGACCGACCTCTTATCTTTTTTTCTCTATCTCGCCTGTTTCCCGCCAATCCATCGCCGCGCTTGTCCATTAAACTTGTTCCCGCATTTTAATTCAAACAAAATTTGAACCGTTACAACTCTTAAAAAATATTCAACAGTTGTAATACATCAGTATTTTATGTTATCGCCTACAAGACAATAAATGTAAATATTAAAATTCAATAAATTAGTTCAATTTAAATGATTAGCCTCTCCCAAAAACTTTCTTGTAGCAAAATATATTAAATATATATCTGCATCGTGTATTTTGAAACAAAATTAACATTACTAAAAACATTTTGAAATTTCGGTGTCAGGTTGCATTTTTGCTATGTGATGTTTGGTGAAATAAAAGCCTCACTGTATGTTCAGAAGTGTTGGACTTTTGACAAACTAAATTTTAAACAGATTCTTAAATTTTAAATGACATATTAAAAACGTACTATGCCGAGCAAGGATTTCGGACACTTCAGTCATTTTTGTTGTCAAAAAATATGGAGTAATTCCAGAAAAGCCAAAGTTGAGTGTTTTAACTCTGACATAAAGAACACCTTAGAAAAGGCAATAACAGATTTACATTTATTGTAAAAAGTGCCTAAAAAACGTCCTACTTAATAACGTTTATTTTCTTTGGTTTTCGCAAAAAAATAAAAATCTAAATTACAAAGTTTTGATTTTTCTGAAAAATAATTCGAAAACTAAAAATTACACTCTGAAAGAAAATTGTTCAGCATAGAAATGCGCAACTTTGCCCTAATTCAACCGACATCGTATCTTATAACTGACACACCCATGGTGAAGCACGAACAATGGACATCTATATTTTGGGGTATATTCAACTTTCTTAGTTTCTTATTTATTAAGTTCATAACTATATGTTTTTTTTAAATGTGTTAAATATGTTCTACTTTTACTAAAAATTATTGATTAAAAAAATTACTTCTTTAAAAAAAATAAAATCTAGTAGTATCATATAAGACGATGTATTATTATCATGTCAAAAATCAGCAAATGAAGGAAAAGATTGCCAATATTTTAATATTTTTTCAAATAACGGTTACTTGCAACATATCGGTTACGTAACTAAATTCATTATTCTCAGAGAAAAAGTTTACTTGTAATAAGAATATTTTTTCGCCAATAATTATTATTGACACCATGCAAATAGATTTTATAAACTTTCATTAAACTTTCCCATCATTATTTTTTTTAAACTAAAATTTTTAATAAAAAAAATTGCACATATTTGCACTGAAAAATACTAATATCGTTCATAGAAACAAAGAAAAAAAATATGTGTCTTAATTTAAAATAAAAATGTTGACATGTAGCCCAAAAAATACTATGACATGTAGAAAAATTTAAAAAGCATTAGCTTGTACTACCCAAAAGCGATTTTGTTTTAGATAAATAAAAATTGTACGACACCTGCCGTTTTTAAAATCAACTGTGGCTTGTATATAAAGACCTTTTTTCTAGAGCCCTTCCAGGGTGTTTCTCGGTAGGCCGTAGAGCCCACAATCCGAAAAAATCATTAAACACACCTTCTACTTTTAAAAGTTTTAAAAGTTAACGTAAAATATCTATACTGGCATTATGTCAAGCTCAGAAACTTCCGTTATTGCCATAAACGGCAGTACGTACTTTTATATAAAGGCCGTGTCTCTCGTAAGTCATTCGAGTCTTTATCTTAGTTATTTGTCAATGGATTGTAATGGAATTTAGAATGGACATATTTTGGGAGGTGGTCTTTTAATTAGAAGCAAAAAAATTACTACAGGTTAAAAATATAATTTTAGAACACGTTTCTTTTGTTTAAATATAAGCCAAATTGCCACTGAATCCCGAAAAATAGGTGGTTACCCAAAAAAATAACCAAATCGCTCGGCCAAGGCAAAAAATTAGATTTTGTTGTTAAAAACTTGATCCAAATTTTAAAAGTAAATGAGCAGTTCACTTTTGTAATAATTAATGAAGCATTGCTATGCGGCATTTTATGTTCCACTGGAAAAAACTGTCAGAAATGTGCGCGCTATTAGAAAAGTAGGACTGTATTAATTGGGTGAAATTACTTTAAAACCAAACAACAGAGGCAGCAATTTCTGGGTTGTTAAAGAAGGAAACAATAAGAAAAACAAATAAAACTAAGTTTAAAAATCCGAACACACCAAACCTTTATTTTAAACGCAACGCGTTTTAACCACAAAGTGGTCATCCTCAGGTGAGAATATAAACTGAAACAATGTTCGCCTATGGAAGGTGTCACTGGACTTGTGAAATGTTATTCAATGAGACCTTCTTGAAATTTAAAGTTCAAAGAATAGGAAATAATTTAAAGACACAGGAAGCGAAAGACGAAATAGTTGGGACCGTAATTCGAGCTTTTAAGGAGAACACTGGTCAACATGACTTTTTTTTTCTAATGTCTAGTAAATGTTCTTATGTACATTTTTAAGCAGATTCTAAAAATGATATCAAAAATTGGACAAAACGTCAGGTTTCTAAAAAAAATGTTTTTAAAAAAACTATTAAATTTCACTGAATGTAAGCAAATTTTCTTATTACTTATTACTACGAATAAATAAAACATAAACATATTTTATTTAAAAAATTATTACACAAAAACGGAGAATCGTAAAAAGTAGCACTTTCACCACTTTAAAGGGAAAAGTTCAAACTTAAATCTGTTTTAGTTGCTTAAAAACATCGGTGTTAATAAAAACTACATCTAAAATTTAAAAAATATAGGTTATTTCATTTACAAAAACATAAGTTTGTGTCGTAGCTAATTTTAGAAGTACCCTGTATACTTGAAAACATTTTTAAGTAAGTGAAGGGTTAGTATGTACGGCTTTTGTATAAAAAAATTAATTTTCAACACTTAAAGGTCAATAATGGATTTTTTCACATCGCTGAGACACCATGTACCTACATATTTAATTAACAAAAAGGAGCATAGAGTCATAAAATTAATTTACTTATTTTATTTTCTACAAAACCTCACGTGTTACGTGTTTTTTTATTGGTAATCTATTTTGCTTATTTAAAAAACGCTGCAGCTTTCAAGAGCGCGCGTTTTGAAAGTGCGCATAGCAATATCAATAACCTAAGAAACGTGAACAAATGGTTTCTTTTTAATAATTTTTTTATTATATTCCACGAACGACAACGAAAGGTAAGTTACATTACATTATTTCCAACTTTTGTAATATTAATATCAGTATTTATGAATTCAAAGTGTACCTATAAAAAAAATTATGTAAAGTATTCGGCTACGCCCTCCTGCTTGAAACATCGTGCGTGTTTCAAAGATATCAGCATCCACTTATACTTGAATATACTATTTTACTGTTATTATCTACTATATAAAATAAAATTACTTGGAATACAATTTATAAAAAAAAATTAAAAAATAAAAGAAAATTTGTTGTTCAGTGGAATCCAACCAGCAGTGTACGAAATATTTCTAAACTCCTGAACGTTCAAGTGTCTAGAATTTATTCCGTTGTTGTTCAGTCATTTAGTCCTTTTTAAAAGAATTAAAGTATCCAGAACAACAAGTCAAAAATACTGTTTTTTAACTTTGGAAGGGAGAGAGATAACTTACGTTTGTGCGAGTAGGAGTGACAAAAATTCAGTGGTAGTGCGCATCCGTTTCGTACGGATCTACGCTTTTGCATCTGTACTGTACCCTCCTTAAACAGTTTCTTTTTTTTCATACAAAACAAACGTCTTTTAAGGGTGAGTTTCCTTACAGCATTTTTTATTGACGATTAATTTTTTAATATGGTTTAACATTCTACAAAGACATGTAAAAATTACGTTTTTAAAACGAATCTTTACAATATAAAATATATGCATTTTAAATTTCATAAAAATCCGTTGAAAAATATTTGAGATATCAGGCTCGAAAGTTTTAGGTGAGACACTCTGTATAATAGAATCCAGTACCTCAAAAGTTACTATTCAAGTTTCTTTTTTTCTTTTAACTACTTGCATTTATATCATTCTGTCTTCATATTTCTAATTAAATTTAGATTTATAAAAGTTATAGAACAGTCAGTAAAATTTAAAAAACAAAATTTAATGCATTAAGTGTTGACTGGTCTATTACTTAGCCAAAGCAATATTCTACCAGCAAATCAAATAAAGTCTACCATATAACTTAAAATACCAATAGCAAGCGTCAAATTAATAATTGTGACTGCTGTATTTGTGCACTACTAGGACCCAAGTCAACCATAATCAAAGTTTTTAACTAAGGCTGTCAAAACGGATTTTGTTAAACTTACTTGTGTATCTCTTCTTTGAACGAGGACATCTATACTGTTGACAGCATCCAGTGTCGGTGGAACATCTTCCATAACTATTCTGGCTCCTCTATGACAGTGTATGCAAAAGCATCGAACTCCTGCCATAACAAAACCTAAAAAAAGCAAGATTCCTCCAGCGCCGATGAAAATATAACGGTGGTCAGCATCGGCTGCGTTTGGAACGAGTTGGACTAAACCAACGATAAGGACGATGGCGCCCAGGAGAATTGAACCTACTACTAACTGAAGCGCTGATACCTAATCAAAAAAAAAATTAATCGAAATTGTTAATGATGGTGGTTAGCAAAAAAGTTGACTAACATGGTTTCGTTCACCGCAAACTTTTTTATTCTGATACTTTTATATCACTACCAAATAAAAAAAAAATTATAGAACCAACCAAACTTAGTTTCAACTTTGACAGCTCTTATTAAAATTTACTATGAATTAAATGGAAAAACACGCTTAAACTGCGGCAATAATCATTTGTGAATTATTCAAAAATGTTAAACTGAAATGACTAAGGCATGGTGTGTCGGCGGCGTCTTTATTAAATTCTTTTCAAAGACGGATCGCCAGCTCCATAAAGCAGAAATTAAATTTTTCGACGACATAAATGTTATCCGTTTGTAGACAAAAACATTCAATAATATTGACGTTAACAAGTGGTCAACGAAAAAAACATTATTGTGCCCCAGATGCAACTACACGGCAAACTGGGGATTCAAAAAAGATGGTACAATCACTTGCATGGTTTTAAAAGCCAATTAGTTACATTCAAAAAAACAAAAAATTTAAAAATATTCCCGTGGTATAAACATCCCTTCAAAGTTGCTACTTAAATATTCATTTTCTACAGGGTGAACTTAAAGTAACACATGAAGTTCATATTTTTATTGTAAGTCATTTTTCAAAAAAATCATCAAAGAGAAGGTCGATTTCATTTTTGTACATTGTACATTTTGACGCCATGGTAACATTTATAATGTAAGTGCTTTCTGAATAATGACGCCAATTTTATTTTTTTTAATAGCTACTCTTTTATCTATCTGGTGAGTATAAAAACAATTGAAAACTATAAATTTATAGTCATAAAAAAAGGAAGTGAAGAAAACAGTTAGAAAACATATTGATCGTTTTCATTACACATAAAAAGCTTTATCTCTTTATATTATGCGTTAATTTAAACTCACTGGGTACTAATCTAATAAGATAATTTTACGTTTTCTTAAAGGGTAGCATTCCTATCTTTCCAAGATACAAGTAAGTGTCCACAAGTCACTTGCCGTCACATAATTTATGTAGTCTACAGGGTCCATCAGTAGCGCGCAATAATTAATAATTTTTGTTATTGAGTTCAATTTTGAGAAGAAGTCCATATTCAGGGTGAAGGTTAAGTTACGAAATAATTAGAATCCTGACTTACTTCACATTTTTAATGTTTCACTCGACTAATTTCGCCTGTTCGTTATGGCATTACCATGAAATTATTTTGGTCGGAAATGTGTCTAATTTCAAGACATATCCCGATGTCCTGAAGTTAGACACAATATTTTTTTACAAAAGATTTCTCAAAGTACACATTGATTCTAACGAATAAACACATGTTTTAGTTTGAACAAAAGAAAACAGAAAAAATTGTATTTTTCGTTAATGGGAAATTCGAATTCAAACATTCACTGAGCAATGTTTTGCAAAAATTTAAAATTTTTCAAAAATTTTAACAAAAGCATCTTTTTCCGTATGAAAGCAATCAATATCCCTGCAGCCAGAGTAGAAAAATGTATCCAGTAAATAACTTTCAAATACGTTCCTCTCAAATTTTTGTACAATTTCGGAAAAAACTTCACCTTCGTTTATGAATTAACATTTTATTATTTATTATGATTGTTTAGGTAAACTAAACAAGTATCGTCTGCAAAAATGCGAGACCGTTGTTGCCTTTATACCATGATGTTTTAGAAAATAAAGAACTTGGTTGGTTCAAATATAATTTGTTTGTATTTACTTATTACATAGACACCCTCCTACGTGAGTAGTATCTAAAGTTCAAACCGGTTTAAATTTTTTACATACCGATTACAGACTGTTCCACAGCTCACTCCTCACCGGAGAGATACTTATGCAATGTGTTTTTAAATTATTCTCATCTAGTTGAATTCTCTTTCAATAAATCCCAAATCTGTCAGTTGTAAAATTCAATTAATTTCTTTAAAAAATTTCATCAAAAAGCAACTAAACTGCAAGAAAACACTTTTATTATCGAGCTTATTTCCGAATTTGAGACCTAATAAATGAAGAATATTCGATGTTTAAATGCCTATCAACAGTTCTATGAAGCGATTACATGAGAAATTCAAAGACGACTATGAGAATCATTTAAAAAACACAATGTAGTTTTGGTAATTCTGAAGCTTGAATCCTTTTACAAAAGTGTTCTAGCTTTTTGCGATTGGGAGATAGGAACGTTTAGTAGTAGTCAAGCACGAAAAGTCTAGCTCTGGAAGACCATAGAAATATTCCAGAAAAAACAAAATAGGTGCAAAGGACAGTTAAGTGAGCATCTGAACTATTTTTAATTTTTTAATAACGATTTTATCGTAACCCCCGTATACAATACAAGACCTGTTTCTTTACATTTTTACCACCCCCATTGCAGCTGTCACTAGCACCTTTCCGGTGGGAAAAAAGTTAATATTGAACCAAGTATAGTTAACTCTTGTTTACTGAATTGATTGATGTTAAAATCGAATGAAAAAATTTTTTCTTTTTCAGTTTTCTTCTTTCTTTTAAAAAATGTTTTAAAAATGTTGTTGACTTTATTTTTGCAGAACTTTAATTAATATCAATCTAGTTATTAATTACCCAATTTGTTTTTATTTTACTGTTTTAATAACTAATTTATTTTTTAGTGTCTATGTGAAATTGCTGGAAGCTAGGTTAAACCTATTTTTTCTTTTTTTTCCTTATTAGTATTTATTAAATTATTGCGCGAAAATAGATTGTATTTAAATGTATTGTCATTGGATCAGTTAGACTACTACTATACAGTTTATCTTATTCAATGTTATTGTAAATCACCTTTTTGCTTAATTATAATTGGTTTGATTGTTTTTGTTAAAATTTGAATACTTACTTTACCACATATGTATAATTCCGGAAGCCTATCGGTGCCATCGTCATGAGGGCCATTTGGACTGGGAGTTGGACTAGGACTAGTGGGTGGCAACCAGTGACCTCCTATATAAAGCTGACTTGGACGTTTGGATCGTTTCTCTTGTCCTTTTCTTCTTTCGTGGCGTACAGCCACTGCTGGCATTGCCCCAATCATAATGCCCTGGAACAATACAAGAAAAGGTAATTCAACTTTAATTTACACCAATAGCCCAGTCAAATTAAACAAAAATGGTGGAAAGCATTCCTAAAGAATTGGAATTTTTTTAAATGTTTCCATTGCACTTGGGTAGACATAATAATACATCAAATGTTCCCTAAAGTAGGGAGCGAGCTCGAGGAGGAAGAGGAGGTTAAGGATGCCATTTTTAGCTTTTTTGCATCTATTTCAGAAACGATCACTCTAATGAATTTTTATCATTTTACCAAAATTGAAGCTGATAAGATTTCCTACAAAATAGTTATTTACATTTTTCTCGTAGGACTAACCGTAAGCGAATTACTAGCTTCTAAAGTGTGGGGTTCTACATAATACTGCATTTATTAAGCACTAGTATCATAAATATATATACAATATCATAAAAATATAATATATATAATATAATATAATATAATATCATAATATATAAATATATATCATAAATATATCATAAAGGTTTATAAGAAAATAGTGTCTACAAAGCGTCCCCCAACTAAGCCAATTAAGGAAGGAAACTAAGAGAGGAAAACACTTTCTAAACTACTTTATAAACTAAATTAATTGGGTCCAACACTTTATTAGAGGAAAAAGGAGGAGACATAGAAGTTGCTGTAGTCTTCAGACTACAACATTTTACTCTCAAACATTTTTTACCAAAATTAAAGTTGATAAAACTTCTTACAAAAAAGTTCTAGCCTCATTGTTGTAGGACTAACCATAAGCGAGTTACTAGCTTTTGAAGTTTAGTGTCTACATGAAACTACATAATTAAACATTAGTATACCATAAGTATTTATATGGCAATAGTGCGTGTAAAGCATCTCCCAACTAAACAAAGTGTGCAAAATAAGAAAAAAAATACTTTTTTTCCTCGGGCTTTCCAGTTGAAGACTGAAGATAACTCATAAGATTTGATAGAATGAACTGTTGGACTCAATGCATTCAGTTTATTACAAGTTTTATCGAAATTATCTATATTGAATCATTTATTTCCTAAGCCATCTATTTCCTATTTGCCTTACCAAATATTTTCAAATATACAGTATGAGCTAATACAAACTTATGTTTTTTAAATAAAACACCATACATTTTTGCATTTTTAGATGAAGCTTTTAAAACTGATGATTGGTTTTATTGGTTTTTTATTGGTTGATTTTTCTGAAATATTTTATTTTGTTTAACAAAACAAAAGCTCTTTTCAAAAATGTGTAACTCAAGAACTAAGACTCCTAGAAAAGTCAGACTATCATCACTTTAAAGAGATGAGTTCAAACTTAAATCCTGTATCAATTGGAATAACTTGAAAAAAAAGTTAAATAAAACGCCCATTTTTTATTTTTGCTTCTCAAAGCGTATTAAATTGTCTAGCTAAGAACATAAACTTTAAAAGACCTATTGTTAATGATTAAAAAGATATTTGAGTTTAAAATTTAATTTCAGCAACAATGCAGATTATTCATGAGCATTGTCTTTACCATCGCCGCCTGTATAGAATGACACTTTATCTCGCCTGAGCATTTGTGATTTGCGATCATCCTGTACTTGACGGTAAACTGTTTTTTAAAGCTTCAAAATATTTCTTGCTTATGGTGTTTTGTTATATCCTTTCTGTCGAGCATTTGTTAGTTGTGTTTTTTTATTGGTTTATTTAGTTCGTGTTTCGTTGTTCTTGCGTTAAAAAACTGTCATTGTTGAGAGCATAGTAACACATAAGGCGCGGAATTATGGACTCACTGTTTCAATGCATTTTTTCCGAAATGCCTAGGCGGGATATAGATACATTTTATTAAAGAGGCGGTGGTCTTTACCATAGTAAACCATACCATAACCATAGCAAACTTCACTGTAAAAAGTGCCGAATAGTGACCTAAGGGTAATATTAAATTATTATACAGGGTGTATCAGAAATAATTTTAACACGTAATACAACTCATCAAGTACAACAACTTTTCTATATAACATTTTTCAAAATTCTTATTTATAATTTACACTGTTTTCCTCCTTGTTTTTGTGCAAACGAACCGTTCATGGTATATAATTAGTTTGTATTTTTTTATATTCATAGAAACAATTTTCATTGTTGCTTTAAAAGTCTGTCAATATACGAGTACATGACATTAAGTACTGACCTTTCAAAATATCTTATTATTTTGAAAAATGCCGAAGCTCTTGGAAATGCTGCAAAGGCACGAAAACTATATGCACAGCGTTATTCTGATTGTACTTTGCCCAACAGGCATACATTTCAGTCAACTGTACAACATCTACGGGAGCATAGCACGTTTAGGCCCCATCCCAAGATCGCGGAGAGCTCGTCCTCAACAGATAGCTAACGTTGAAGACGTCATTTCGGATGCTGTTGCAGCTCGACCGGGCACCAGTACTCGAAGACTTGCTCTTCAATATGTAGTTTTCCATTCATTGAATGCCATTAAACGATTTGTAGAATTTTAAGACTGCAACAGGCACATCCATATCACGTGCAACGAGTGCAATTTTTGCTGGCAGGCGCACATTTTGTGTATGACGAAGCAGGATTTACGAGGGAATGAATATTTAATGTTCATAATACGCATGTATGGGCTGATGAAAACCCGCATGCAATAAGACAACAAAATTTTCAGCAAGAATTTTCGATAAATGTTTGGGCAGGAATTTTAAATGGACAGCTAATTGGACCGCACATTTTGCCACATCTTATTTTTTTAATTTCTTGATTGAAGTGAACTAAGAAAAAATAAATTCTTAATGCTTGAACATTCTTTTTTAAAGTAGTGAAAGTCCCACTTTTACAAAGATCTTAGTTTTTGTAGTAACAAATTTTTAAAATAGGCGTGTTTCCCTTTAAAAATTAAAATACTTCAAAAACTAAGCAAAATCGACCAATAAAAGCTTAAATCAAAATCATTAGTTTTAAAAGCTACATCAAAAAATGAAAAAATATATAGCGTATTCCATTTAAAAAAAAACATAAGTTTGTATTATGGCTCATTTCAGAAGCAACCTGTTTATTTGAAAAGAATTTTAGATTAGGCAAAAGATTAGTATCTACGGCTTAGGAAAATAAAATTGTTACTTTTCGAATATTTAGGAGTGAATAATAGACGTTATCTACTCGCTGGGACACCTGTGTTAAAGTTGTAGTACTGAACAAGACCGTAATTCGGTTTTCAGTGTTTGAATTGAAGACCAAAATGCTGCATCTAAAGGCGCCTCTGAAGACAATGACCCTTATGTCTCCCTCTTTTTTCTATAATGAAGTGTTGTACCCAATTATATTCGGCCTTCGCCCTCCATGATCAAATACTATAGCAGTCTATTCTTTGCCGAAAGTACAAAATTTTAAAGTACTGACTTATCGATGGTGCCCCACGAGCGCACGGGTCATGGTTAGTAGAGAACATGGTTGCGCCGTAACTTTGTAAAGAAGTGGGAGAACCGCCACGCTGATACGTCAGTAAAGATTACAAACGTGTTGTTTACATCGTGTTTTTTATGGTTTTCAATAAAAAATAAAAAATAACGATTGTAACTCAGTGGTGATGACTTTTTTAGTTAACAGTGTTGTTTAGCTTGATAACAGTGCAGTGAAAAAAAAACAGGAACACACTAGGAGGGATATTTCAATTTTGCAGAACCAATAATAATTTGCAGATCGGAGCTTTAAAATAATCCGACCGACTTAAAATTCAACGCACATAAACAACTTAATAATAGCTTTCATTTCGTATTACTTTCAACCCCTTTGATTCAACCCTTAGAAGCATCCGCCAATTCAATCTTGCAGACCAGGGCTTTAAAATGATCCGACCGACTTGAAATTCAACATACATAAACAACTTAAGAATGGCTATCATTTGGTATTACTTTTAACCTCTTTGATTCAACCCTTAAAAACATCCCCCAATTCCCTAGACGCTAATCATTTTAACATTTTAAATGACACCCTCAATTTTTGTAAAAGAAAGAAAAAGCTTGTCGAACCGTATAAAATTGTTGATTTGGTTATGGGTTGGGGGTGGATTTTGAAATTTTTAGTCATTGGGAGCATTTGATTTTAAGCCCATTTGATTTTGAATAAACAGTACTTCAATTCGACTTGCAAAGGTATAGGTCAAAACCAACATTACATATGTTTATGTTTAGGCTTCATCCCTTAGTCGCTAGCTCCTTTAACATTTTAAATAGCGCCTCCTACATTTTGAATCATTATTAGAAAGAAGTGAAAAACTAATCTAATTGTAGAGAAAACCCATAATTGTAGATTTGTTTTTGAGCTGGGTATGGTTTTAAAAAGTGGGGGGTACAATTTAAAGTTCCAATTAAGGGGATGATGTAACCTAAAACGATTATGCTAGTTTTAGACTCTTGCCTTCCAAGACGAATCTATATGTTTTTTATTTAAATTAAATTGGCTTAAAATCAAAGGCTACTAGGTACTAGGACTAAAAATAAAATTACCCCTAACTCAAAAACTCTACAAAATATGTTTTAGCTAATAAATATCAAAGTCTTTTATTATGAACAAAACAGCAATACGTATTTGGACCAAACTGGGAAGAAACGGCATATTTTTGACTAAGGGTTGAAATGCTAACATTTTCTCAGACAAGAACCTTCCTAAAGTGTGGCACCATTAAGGTCGCTTTCGTGCACTTGAATTGCCCTTCGCTTCGTCAACGAAAGCTTCACCTTCTTCACTCTTACTGTAAATAACTATTTGATTGGCTTACTTTTTTGGGTCGGCCATAATTTTATTTTGCGTTCACTAACTTACTCTGTCGTGCAATATCTTATTCAATATATTTTTGTGAAAGAAAAGTAAAGTGTGTCGTTTAAAAATAAAGTGAAGTAATAATGTTAGTCTATTTTTTATTACATTTGAGTATTAAGTTTTTTCGTTAAAAATTAAAGATAGTTTTCTCAACCCATTAAAACTCGCTTATAAATATTACCTCAAGAAGTACTCCTTTTGTTGTCGCCCTAATTAAGTATATTTTGTGTATAAATCGCATTAAACTAAGCGTTTTTTACTAAAACTATTTACGTAAAAAAATTCATTGAGGAACGATAAGGAACTGTTAAAATGTGATTCAAGTATTTCAAGTTTTTAATTTTTTTTAACACCAGCCCACTTCAAAATATTTTTTTGATAATGTCTTTAATCTAAAGAATTATAACTATCTAAATTAATTTCAGTTTTTGTAGAAAAAAATGTCATAGTTGGTCAATATGTATTTCAAAACTGACAGTGAAATAAAAGACTTGAAATGCACCCACTTGGTTAAGAGAATGAAATACATGAGCGGGCAATTTTTTCTACAAAATTTACTTAGTTGTCATTTTAACATTAATAAATTTTGAGGACGAAGATTCATAGAAATATTATTATTATTATTAATAATTTGTTCAATATTCTTCATCTTACATAACTCATATTTTTTTAAACTAACAGTGGACTTGAAAGACTTTTTTTTTAATATTAAACATTTTTTAATGGCAAAATTCAATCATTTTTGACGTCAGTTCGCCACCAGATTTGGAAAAAGCTCTATCGTTGATGTTTCCATTTTCGAAATTTATCTAAAATGTAATTTTGGGCCACGATTTGTGAAAACTTTCTTTGATTTATGAAAACCACTTAACATTAAAGTAAAGTAACTATTAAAAAGGTTTATATTTTCAACATACAATAATTTTTGACCTACCTTTCAGGTTTTCCTGTTTCTTCCGAATCAACAGAATTACTGGATTAATTATGTTAACTAATTACTTAATGATTTGGCGTCATAGAAGTAAAACCAGAGGTCTTTTTGTAACGTTTATTGAAATGCACTAGTTTTATAATATTTACAAAAGTAAGAAAACATGCGGACAATAAGAACTCTAAAATAGCCCTATAAGTGTTCTAAAGTAGCTTTTCTTCTGACAAAATACCCGATTAGATCACTTATGAAATTTTCTAAATGTGGAAATATCAAATGCCCAATATGAAACAGATTTCTAGCATTTTCTATCGTTTATAATAAAAATGTATGTTACATTTAAATTTTTGCAAAAATTGGCTATTAGATTGCGTGTTGTTTTGTTTTAATGTATGATTCATGTTCTTTTTATCTTTTTTCTAACATTTTTTTTCTAAATAAAGAATATTTTAAGAATGTGAAAAAAATGAAAATGTCAACGAATGTGTATGTTGTTTTATAAGCTATATATTAACTACTATATATGTAGCATAGGAGTACATTGCACAGATTAATGTCATTTAGAAACGATAAAATGAACCACCATTTAAAGTACCTATATTGTGTAACAATGAAACAAAATGCCACAACAAATTTACAAATTATAATTGAAGAGTTACATTTATTTATTACGACTGCCTAACACAAAAATATTATTTTTATAAAATTGTAAACTAATTTTATAAAATCACATATACACATAAATATGCTAACAATTAGATATTACAAAAATCAGCCTTGCAGATTGATCACATGAATATGAAAGATACAAAAGACATAGATTATTACAAAAAAGAGTCTAAAAAATTATGTGGATTATTTAGATTTCGAAAGAAATATGTGTCGGGGGACCACAGTTTGATTGTCCTCCATTATGTGTTTGACAAATAACTAATAGAATGAAGCTAATACACGTATTCTTCTTAGAAAATAAGCTACAAAATATGTATTTACATCTATATAATTGTAAAAATTTCAAAATCACAGTGCATCTTGGGATGGTGCTTTTGGATTTTAAATCTGTGTCTATGTCTATAATAAATATCGTATTTTGCTTAGATATGCTGAAATAGGTATGACTAGAGAAAAGTGGTTTTGAAATATATAATACTTTAATGTACACTAAAATTTTCCTATAGAAAACGCTACAGATACGTAGTCACGTACTGGCAAATATACAATTCAATTAAAGTGAGTAACTTTTATCATTAGCTTAAATAACTCAGTAAATACCTCGAAAATAACACATCCACATTACTATTAATTTCAAAATTTAAAAAAAAACTTTATGCCATAAAAATTACCCGCAAAAAGTGTTTCAAATCAATAACTGTTTTGATTGAAAATGCTAAAAGGCACGAACTATATCAGACTGTTCAAAAATGTTTGTTAAAATGCTGTTTCAGATACAAAAAATCTTAACCTGTAAGCTGTAAGTCAATAAGGTTCTTCTTACAAGGAACATCATTTTTCAATTTTTTAGTAGGTACACTGTTTACAGTTTGTAATAATACGAGAACAAAAACATAAGTTTTTAAAGTTCGAGAGATGTCATTATGCAACGAGCGTATGTTAGTTGCATACCTAAGTACCCGAAAACTTTATGCGTTTTCGTATGAGTGTTTTTCAAATTTTTTTTGTTGGAACATTTTAATTTAAAACATGTTGCTATGGGAAGCGTATTTTAAAATAATGTTAACACGTTGCTATGGGAAACGTATTTTAAATAGTGTTTATGATCTATTAAAAAGAAAACCTAAAATGTTACCAACAAAAAAAGTAATTTTGTTTGATGCGTTTTTTAATTACTGTCATATTAGTTACGTGTGCATGTAAGATTTTAACTTGTCTGGATAGGAGAAATTATCCCATATAGCATTATTATAGCATATTATATATCAAGTTTTATATACATCATTTAATCACAAGTTCTATAAAAAGCAATCAAAGGGTATCGAAGCGCGTGTTTAATAACACGAGTGCCTGACACGATTATAAAACAAGATTCATGCTTTATTTTTTTACGATGAAAATAATTTGGAAATTATGTTATTTTTTTGACAATGAAAATCTACAGCTAACTTTAGTCCGTGACTACAATACACGAAACCAGGGCTTGTGAATGTATATCTAAAAGATCACCGCCCGGAAAACATATGCGATAAATGTCTTTTAGTGACAGGAGTAGAAATAATTATTTATTGTATAAATGTTTTAGAAAATAATTTATCTACGCAAAAATGTTTAAACACGAGGGCGTTAGTCCGAATGCGTAAAATTCTTAAAGGAATAAAATGCGACTAAAACACGAATGCAATACAACGTTTTACCCACAATCACCACATTAACAAAATAGAATTAATTGAAGTTCAATTAAAAATATTCGTATTCGCAAAATGAAACTTGGCAGGCTTTGTAAGGCAGAATGAACTTTCCACCAACATAAATGTTAATATTAATAAGTAAATAACATTTGATTAATACAAGTCTGATCTTTTTTCATTATTTCACTAGTGGTATGATAGTATTTTGAAAAACAGTTTCATAAGACCATTCTAGAAGTGCTAATTCAGTTTCAAAAACGAGTGACGTTAGCCACGAGATTTATAAAAGAATAAGTGCTTCAAGGTCTCATGAAACGAGTTTTTTTTTTTAATTTTTTGTACCTAATTTACCCCTTTTTTGCCGTGCCTATCATATCATAACATTGAAAGTGAAAAATGAAATTAAAATTTTTGTTTTATCCAAATTTTATCAAAAAACAAAAGTACGAATGAAGGCTTCTTGAAATTTAATTTGTGAAATTAGCAAAAAGGTGCCGAATTTGCTTGCCAACCTAAAAATTTATAATGACTATTACGACATCGCACTTGATAACGTTGCGTGGCCTAAGATGCCTGTTAAAGCATCAAAATAGCGACATATTACAAAAAAAAGTTACGTTCCTTTATAGGTAGTAATTTGTCCATTTTTCGTTGAAACGTCTTTTTCATACTGAAGGCAATTCCAAATCAAACAACGACCTTCGGATTCCAATTCAGCAGACATAAAAATCAAGTGTTTATGATATTTTTTTAAAACTGTGACATCATCCCTTTACATTCAACCATCCCAAACTTTGTTTTTTGAATAGTATCAACAAAACTCAAGAGACATGTTATTTAAAATTTTTTGCTTTACAATTTTTGTTTAAAACATTTTTTAGCTATTACCGAATTTGAAACAAGACTGTTTTCTGGGGGTTGATACCAAAAATTTTTTAATTAAACATTTGTAAATACGAAGTGATCAGAAAGTCCTTCTATCAAGTACACGTATCACTTGAGAACGTGTTACCTCAAACGTAAACTGTTAGATAGATGCCGTGGATTAGTGATATAAATAACACCCGAACGCTACACGGCCCCTAAATAGTGTCAATGGGGCAAAACTGGATTTCAACAATAATTTGGGTTTAACATTTGGGTTGAGTTCCGCAGACATACATCCTTTAATTGCTAAGCTTACTTTATAGAAGAACTTTTTGATCGCTTTGTACTCCACAGTAGTTTGTAACAAAAATTATTGTTTATTTTCCATATATTAATTGATGATTTACTTGACTCATATGCACGCCTATGAGGAGCCAATAGCAGCACCGCTCAGTCTTTGCTCGCGACTACGAAAATCCCAGCTCAGGTAATAAACTAATAATAATATTTAGAACCCTACGAAATTTGACTCTTAACATCAAAGGCAAGGAAAATCATATTTTGTATGGGTGTTCGGGTTTGAATTTGATCACCCCGTATAAAGTGATTCTATGAGTAAAATTTATATATTTTTTGCACGACTGAGCTCTATTTGATTGTTTACTATGCCTGTTTCCAAGTACGTGGTGTTTACTAGTTGCTACGTCCATAGGCGTCAGTAAGTAAATTAAGCGTCGCCGTCGGTAAGTAATTTTGTCGACGCCTTGGACGTAGCAACGGTAACTATAACCTGCTGTCTTGACAATTATTTTGACATGTATCAAAATTATTTTGGCATAAGCATCACGAACATTAAGGATTGCCGATCTCAGACAATAATTGGAGTCGTCGCTACGCTCCTCCTCCAAACAATTGTCTTTAACCGGTAAACTTTCCTTACCGTTCTTGATACTTAATATACTATTTGTGCTATCTTCAAATAAATGAATATTCTAACCTCAAAATTATGTTGGTATTCAATTTTTTATCAATAAATATTCTGTCAGTGTTCCAATTTCAACTCTGCAAACACTTTTGTTCTAAGCTAATTAAATTTCTTGTTTGTTCTATGCAGCATGAATGAAAGTCAACCCAAAATGTCAACTGCAACTATGGCAGCACAAAAAGCTTTTTAAAATCCTAAATTTCAAACACATTTACGGAAAAATGCAAAATTTTATTAAAGAAAAAGTATAATTGTTTGATATTTGAAATATTTTTATTTGAATTTGGTATGCACAAACAATTCTGAACACTCTGTATATACGTTTCGAACAGACAAGACGTGTTTTCGTGAGTATGGACGGACTGCGGTCAAATAAAATAGATGTTAAACAAACGTATTTTTTACGACAAGAAAAGCGAATCTCCTAGATGTATTTACTGCAGAAATGTGGTAAATTTGTATTTGAATATTAATATTCACTTTATAAAAAAATAAACTAAACAATAAATAAATAAACAATGCTTATGAGTTTACTAGTTTGTGTTACTTAAATCCTTTCATCTAATTCGTAAATTCCTGGGATCTCACTAGTGGTCGTTATTTACTAAAATAAATTATAGTAAGTATAAAAGATTTTATTTTCAATTTAGATAAAGGATAAAGGAGCAGCCTGGTTTGAAAAACGCCTACATAAGCTTAGTTTTTACGATATCAAAAGGGTGTGCGTTCTTGCTATCTAATCGATTACTAACTACAACAATAAATATTAGAAGAAGTCTGTCAAAATAGTAAATATAGAAACATTTTAATTTTTTGAACCTAATACTGTCTGGAATTAAAGCTGTACTGCCTAGCATTTGTGATTAATTCTCTCGTTTCAGAAGGAGTCCCAGGACTCAAACTAGCAGTGGTAGTTGTCGACATAGTCTCTCTATTTTCAAACGGCTTGGTTTCATCCGTAATTTTTTCAAACACGTCCTCTTCAACGATTTTTTCCAAGTAAGCATCGCCATTTTGTATGGAAACAGGTGCAATTTTAGTATGCGGCGAGTGAACAGGTGTAATATCATTGATACCTCGGTCTTCATCTTCCCTTTTTTTCTCAAGAATTCGTCTGTGGTTTTTCGTGGTTAAACACCCAGTTTCAAGATCCCTTTCTAGTCGATGACCACTCCTCGATCTCGTCAGTTGTCTTGAAACATACTCGTTGAGGTCTTCTTCCTCACGTCGCGACATTACTCTATTCAGTGCGATGAGAAAAATCCCCAACGCTGCGACAAAAATCCCAGTCGCTAGCAGTTCATTCCACCAACCGCCACCTCTCCATGTGACCATATCATCTGGAAGCAGTCCAGATCCAATGAGAAAAAGACCAAACACTAAGAAGCACACTCCAATGTGAAGCATCCCGATGGAAGTGGCGAGACGGTGATCAGGGGGTGCGTGGTGGGAGATCTTCTTCGTTGGCAAATGCTCCATGCTGTCCATGCTGCTGGTGTGCGAAGACAAGCGTCTTTCGCGCTTGCGTTTGGCTTGTTCTCGCAGTCTTCTTTGGCGCTTAATGGCCATGGCCGAGTGGAGACCTGCGGTACCATGCATCTGGAAGCCACGAGTATATCAGTCTTCTTGTATGCACTACACTACACTGCACACAGCACTCGCACTGCACTGTACGCAGTGTGGTTTGGGGCAACAAGCACTCCAAAAAGTAAAGTCCCTCTGATTGCATCGATTCGTCTAAAACAGGCAATTTTGGCAAATATTTCAACTGAAAGCAGACATTAGAGTTCAAACTACAAAGAATTTTCAGTTTTAGAAGGCAATCTATAAAGTTACTGCCTTGCAAAATCCAGTTTTTTAGATCAAAACTATGTTTAATGGATTTTACAAAACCTCGGACAAATCAAAAGATGACTGACTACATTGAGGTTGTAACACATCAAGGGACATTACTTTTGATACCTAAATATGTACCTATCTATAGGTAGGAAGGGTTACTGGATTCATACAAATTGAAAATACAACCGAACAAATTGTTTTTAATAACTCACAAATAATCGTCCCATAAATCATACTACTTGTCATGTTTGATAAAAACTAAATTAATTATACTTCCAATTTTATCATTAAAATAAAAATAATAAATACAAACATACTTCAACTAAAGACTTTTTTCAATAGAGTAACTGGTAAGACGTAAATATACAATAAGTTACATCGTAACTATTAAATGACCTTTATACAAGTAGATTCAAATCTAACAAACAATGTTTATTGCAATGGTCACACTACACTCGGACAAAAGTCAAAAGTCCAATGCATGTTCACGAATAAAAAAATACATTATAGTATATTAAAGGCACTATTAGGTCGTTGGGACCATATCAGACTATGTCTAATTCTAATAAATGGTTAATATGATAAAAAATAAGTGTCGAAAACCGTTTTTTGATGTCTGTCTTAGTTACTGAGATAAACAGTAATTTGGTAGCTTTGCGCAGTGACCGTGACTTCACGACCTCTAAACTTCCCTATGTAGTCGCTCCGCTCTGAACATCTTGTTATTTAATTAGCATTGCAGTTTAAATTAAAAAATTTGTAATTATAAATTTTTGCAAATTTGAGTTATTGAAAGGAATTTTAGATTTTGTGTTGCAAATCGTGTTTACTTCAAATTACATTAAATTAAAACGATTTTGGTATAAAGAACATATCTAAGAATGTAGGTCCTATTGAAAAACACAGCACTGAAGACATTAAGGCCATTTAGTATCATAAATTTCAAAAATAAGCACAAGAAGTTATCATGTACTACAGCATTTATTTTATTTCATCAACTTACTATTTATATTTACAAAGATGCTAATAATTTACATAGGCATTACTGTTTGTAACATAGCCAATCAGTCTCAAAGAATAATAAAACTAACAACCACTTGTTTTAATAGAAGTTCTCCGCGGCAAATAATCCTACGGATAGAATTATGATCTTTAAAACTATTAATTATTGTTGTTCAGGGTAATACAATCTAATAATTCCCTTTAAGGGAATTAATAAATTAATTATAGATCCCTTTTCTGACAACAAATGCTCTTTATTAAAAGGCATAATTCTGTATTCGCCACAAAAACAACAGTTTGTGACTTCTATAGTGTTGCTGGTTGTTACCAATATAATTTTAGTATATTCGCCATTGCAAATATTTTTCTCAATTCAAAGTAATATGGTATTAATAAGGTACTGTATGCTGTCATCGACAGAGGTACTGCCATCATATGATTTTGACAATGACAGTGGCTTTTTAACCTTGAAAATTTTCTTTGTAAAATCGACTAATAATGTCAAAATGGATATTTTAGGTTAATTCAAATTTTGAGACTTATTTGGCACTTTTTCAAGGTTAAAAAGCCGCTGTCATTGTGAAACTCAACACCTCTGTTCATGACAGCATTCAGTGCCTTAGGTATTAGATTTGCAAAATTCTCAATGGAGTGTTATACTAAAAAATGAAAATTTTTATACGGATAGCCAACAACAAAATAGGCTACCCATATTTTTTTATTTTAATTTAATTAATCAGCAATGTTCCTTTTTGAATCAGCCAGTCACAGAACTTGAGATAGAAAACTGGGCCAACAAAGATAGCTTGAAAGACGTACGTTTTTTCTTAATTTCTGCCTCTGTTGTTTTACATGCGACTTCAGATGTGCTGCAGAAGCAGTCATTTTACCAAAACACAAACTCCTGCAAAATATTAGCACACAACACAGTCACAATCGACAACGCACAGTTTTGACATTTGTATTTAACGATTACCAGCCCAAACATAGGTCGTAACGTTAATTGTATGCAGCGAAAGACTGACGAATCATTAGTCGAGACATTACTTACGTCACAGCACAAATTTTCTATTATTACTAGAAAAGTATCGATTTAAAAAAAACTCAGACCGATATTACTAGACATCATTTTGTGTCTACTTTCAGAATCTGCAATTTCCAAAAACTTTTACTTTCAAGTATAACACTCCATTGTACTTGTACTCCATTGTAAATGAAGGCCTGCTCGAGTTAATTATTTTGATTCTTTATCATCATACCAAGCAATAGTTAATCAAGAATTACTTATTTATGTATTAGACACAGTCACGAAATATTTCAAGTTCAATGCAAAGTAAGAGCTTTTATTTTCGCCAGGATCATTATGCCCAGGATTTCTAAAACATTAATAGTTATTTACAAACCAAGGATGGAAGACAGTTTTGAAGCAAGACGACCGACGCAGAAGTGCTTCGCACAAATTTATAGTATTCAGTTTTTTCCAAATGAATCAAGAATATTACAAAAAAATTATAGTTCTAGGTATGCAAAATCTGATTTAAAAATGACGTCATTTCACATTTGACTTCATTAATTAAATCTTTTTTACAATTTTGAACTAATATCACGACATTTTGTCATCATTTTGAATGCTAAAATGAGCTACTTTTGCACTTTTCAACTTTTCACCTTGCAACAATTTGTATATGTACAACAATTTTATTTAGAATTAAATTAAAAATGGCAATTGTTTAAATTCAAAAAACAAATACCAGAAGTTACACGGAATTCGTCAGATATGTGGACATTCGAATCTGCCGAAGACTGAATGCATGAATAATTTGTAACAGCTAATTTCTAGAGAAAATACGATGTTAGTTTTGAAACAGCTAATTAATACATACTAAACTATACAGGGTGCTCAAAAACTGGCGCACCAACTCAGTGGTACGTTGTTGAGAAGCATGTGTAGACCACGGAAAAAATTTTGAAAAAATTCCTAGTCATATTTTAAACAACAAACTTATTTTGTTAACTTCTTCAGTTTTCCTTATTTTTTAATGTCTTTAGTTTCACACTAAGTAATCGTTCCCTAACACAACGATGAATAACTATTTTAAAATTTCACATCAGACTTTAGCAGTTTTTTTAATTAAAAAAAATAAAATTCATAAAAAAAATCACAGTTTGTAGATGTGGCAACGCTGGGAATTATTTCCGAGGAAACCGTTCCAAAAATAATTTATTTTTATTGTTGATCAAATTCTATTGCGATCACAACTGTTAGACAACGTTGCCACATATCATTTATTTAAAATTCGTTATTTATCAATAACTTTAATGCAAAGAATTTTTTACTATTTTTACCTTTATATGTGGAATCCAGTGAGTTGGTGCGCCGGTTTTAGAGCACCCGGTATAATTACTTATTTTATGAAAAAAAAATTGTGAAAAATTTCTCAAGTAGTAACCACAAATCAGTGATTACATCTTTAAAGTAAACTTTGGTCTGATATATCAAATTTACTGTCAAAAAACCAAGACTGCATTACCGAAAACAAATTCAGATATAACTGTACTGTCATCATATGTTTTTGAAACTGACAGCGGCTTTTTGACCTTAAAAAGATGCCAAAAAAGATCATATTTGACAAAATTAATTAATGTCAATGTCACAGGTTACCAATAATTTAGAGAGTTAATGACACAAAAAATAACAAACTATAAGAATTATTCAATTTTGTGGATATTTAGGATTTTACAAGATGAATTTTCAAGCTCAAAAAAACGGGTCGTGGTCGAATTGCTTCCCGTTAATCTTTATAACTATAATTCTGTAAAAGGTGATGGTCGAATTGGTTCCTAGGTGAGAGTCGAATTAGCTCCCGCATGAGCAGGTAGATGGAAAGGACTAAGTGACAGATATGTTTATATTTCAGATTTAAAGCTGGTCGAAATGTTCAAATAATTATTTTCTTGGCATGATATCCAACAACGAATTTCATTTATTCGTGGCTAACCAATTATTAAAAAAAAAAATGCTATTTTTTAAACCCAAAGTTCTCTGTAAATTTCGTAAAATGTTCTGCAAATAAACTTATTTCGCGCTGACTGTTCTCAGTTTACTAATTTGCGTTTGCCATTGCATTTTCCTTTTCTCGATTACGTTGCACAATAAAGTTTGAATTCTCAAGATAAGGTTCTATGTGCTCCGAGAAAAAAGTTTGAGAGAACCTAGGTATGTGTCAAGTGTCAAACAAAAAATGTGATTCTAGCTCTAAAGTTCTAGCTCTTGTGCGGTTTTACATTATTTCCCCTAAATTATCCGTACACTTTATATTATAAGTTTAATAATTTTGAGTTAAGTTAAGACTAGTTAAGATTGAACTATGCTGAGAACGACTGAAGCGGAGCTGTTCCAACAAACGCCTGAAAGCAAAATTTGAAACTGAATTTTTGTGAAAAGTAAAAAACAAAATGGTTTTTTTTCAAATGAGTGTTCCCAGGTGTTCCCCCACAGGTTAGTTTGTACTTCATTTTAAATATTGGTCGTGATCGAATTGGTTCCCGTTAATCTTTATAAGTATAATTCTGTAAAAGGTGATGGTCGAATTGGTTCCGGGGTGAGGGTCGAATTGGCTCCCACATGAGCAGGTAGATAGAAAGGATTACGTCAAAGATACGTTTTTATTTTAGATTTAAAGCTGGTAGAAATGTTCAAATAATTATTTTCTTGGCATGCTATCCAACAACAAATTTCATTTATTCGTGGTTAACTGGTTATTTAGAAAAAGGAGAATGTTACTTTTTAAGTCCAAAGCTCTCTGTAAATTTTGTAAAATGTCCTGCTAATAAACTCATTTTGCATATTTTACCATTGTATTTGAATTCTCACAGATAATAGTGTTCTATGTGCTCCGAGAAAAAAGTTTGAGAGAACTTAGACATGTGTCAAGTATCAAACAAAAATTGTGGTTTTGGCTCCAGAGTTCTAATTCTTGTTCGGTTTACCATCATTTGCTCTAAATTATCCGTCAATTTTGAATTCTATTTACTCTTATACTATTAAAGCATCAAAATTGAGACAAATTACAAAAACAATTTTAACATTTTTCAACTTAGCAAGGAGATTCGGCAATAGATTTTACCTCAATGTTTCGTTTTTGAACTTGTGAATTTATTTATTATTTATTTATTACTTATTAACTTCTTCAGTTTTAATCATTTTTTAATGTTTTCATGTTTCACACTAGAGATCGATTTATAGAAGCTTCATTAATTTAATTCGCAATTAAATGCGTGATTAACTGATCACGTGACCAAATTTAACAAATGTGATTAGTCCATTTGCATTGTTAACTTTTAGCAACAAATTAAATTTTAACAAAGTTTTCTATAAACAGACCCAAAGTAATCGTTCCGTATAACAAAACGATGAATAATTATTTTTAAATTTTCTATAACACTATCAGATTATTGAATTAAAAAAAAATTGAATTCAAAAAATACACAATTTGTAGATGTGCCGACACTGGTAATTATTTCCTATAAAACCGTTTCAAAAATAATTTTGATAACCCCTATGGTTAGATAGCTTCAACTCCAGCATGTGGGAAACAGACTTTCCCGGACATCGGTGTTTTTAACTTTGAAACAATGGCTGGGAACATTTAATAGGTTGGTATCGCTCTCATTGAGATGGAAACGGTTATTTTTTACGATAAGTGACAGTCCTTGTCAAAGTTTTCATTGTTTGTTCTGTTATCAACCCATTACCAACAAAAACTAAATTATAGAAAAATATTTTTTTTGAGAGATTCGTTACAAAAAATATTGTACCTAACTTGTTTGGAAAGCAATTTCCCACATTCGTAGTTCATGCAGCACTCGCTGCGGTCGTGCAGCAAACAAAGTGTTCATGTGGGAAAATGTACTTTCCAAACTCGTTAGGTAATTAACTATTATGTTATACTGTTAGAAAACGTTGCTACATAACATTTGTTTATTAAAATTCGTTAATTATCAATAACCTTAATACATAGAAAGGTAAAAATAGTAAAAAAATCGATATATTAAATATTAAAGTTATTGATACAAACCAAATTTAAATAAATTTAATAAATAAACAAATAAAAATAAATTATCTTTAAAACGGAAAATAACTTTTAATAAACTTTTAATGAATTTATTTTTTTTAATTCAAAATACTGCTAAAGGCTAATAGTAAATTTAAAAATAATTATCAATCGTTTTCTTAGGGAATTACTTTGTGGAAATAAAAAAAAAACATTAAAAAATAATGAACGTGTGTATCAGTCAACAAATATTTTGTTTAAAAAAAAAAGTTTCAGACAACACGACGATACTAGGTCAAAATATTTTGATAACGATTCGCATATACACCCTGTATCAGAACTCGCTCCCCACCAGAAAGATGCGTACAGTTTTGGCAATTCTGAAGCTAAAGTTCACTTACAAAAAAGTTTTAACTCTTTGCGTTTGGACGACAAGAACATTTGAAAATAGCCAATCACAAAAGGCCTTGCTCTAGAGGACTAGGGAAACAAAACACTTTACAAGAAAAACAAAAAGTAGGTAGAAGGTACAATAAAAGTGGGCACTTAAATTATTTTTCTTTCCTTAGTAATACATCTACTATATACACTACACCTGGGAGAGAGCTTCTGGGGATTGGTCACTTTGAGACCTCTGTATCTCGCAAACAAAGAATAAAAGACCTATATTTTTGCCATCCCCATTGCTGTTACCACTAGCACCTGAGTAAATTCTGATGCACCCTGTATTAGACTATAGTTACTTTAATTTCTTTACCAAGATTTATATAAATTTAATAAAATTACATAAACAATCAAATCCCGGATATTCGTTTAACAACATACTTTGTATTATTAAAATTTTACAATCGTTTTGTCCAGCAACATGTGGAGTGTCTGAATTAAGTGGTACACATATTCTTTAAAAATTAGCTCAGCAGAAATATTTGCCTCACTGCATTCGGCAAAATAAACCTTCACCTTCCCCACATAAACATCCACTATTAGGTATTAAGACGATTTTGGCTACAAACTCTTTAAAAAACAATGTGTTAAAAAGAACGTCTCAACTTCGCAAACATCCTTACCTTACCTATTGCAATTAAATATTCTATTAACCGACCCTAATCGTTATAAAAACGGGACGAGTCGAATTGGTTCCCAAATTCGGTAATCCTCTCTAATTATAGTCGAATTGGTTCCTGGAGATGGTCGATGGTTCCCGTCGGTCAGGTAGGTCAAAGAATAAATTCACAAGTTCAAAAACGAAATATTGAGGTAAAATCCATAGCCGAATCTCCTCGCTAAGTTGAAAAATGTTAAAATTGTTTTTGTAATTTATCTCCGTTTTTATGCTTTAATAGTATAAGGGCGCATAGAATTTAAAATTGACGGATAATTTAGAGCACATGATGTAAAACTGAAAAAGAACTAGAACTGTAGAGCCAGAACCACATTTTTTGTTTGACACTTAACACATATCTAAGTTCCCTCAAACTTTTTTCTCGGAGCACTTTCAACCCTATCTGTGAGAATTCAATCTTTAATGCCCAACGTAATCGAGAAAGAAGAAACACAATAGCAAACGCAAATTAGTAAACTGAGAACGTTCAGAACAAAATGAACTTGTTTGCAGAAGTGTACAGAGAGCTTCAGGCTTAAAAAATATCACTCTTCTTTTTTTTAAAATAACAATTTAGCCACGAATAAATAAAATATGTTGTTGGGTATCGTGCCAAAAAAATAATTATTCGAACATTTCTACCAGTTTTAAATCTAAAATATAAACATATCTGTGACTTAATCCTTCCTACTCATGCGGGAGCCAATTTAACTACGACCATTAAAACAAACAGACCTTAGGTAATCAGTACTTACTATGATTGGTCAAGGTCGAATTGGTTCCCGTTAATCTTTATAAGTATAATTCTGTAAAAGGTGATGGTCGAATTGGTTCCCGGGTGAGGGTCGAATTGGCTCCCGCATGAGCAGGTATGTAGAAAGGACTAAGTCACAGATATGTTTATATTTTATGTGGTTCTGGCTGTAGAGTTCTAGTTCTTATTCGGTTTTAGTTCATTTGCTCTAAATTATGCGTCAATTTTAAATTCTATGCACCCTTATGGTAAAGCTTCAAAATGGAGACAAATTACAAAAACAATTTTAACATTTTTCAACTTAGTGAGGAGATTCGGTTATGGATTTTACCTCAATATTCCGTTTTTGAATATATTCATACACTTAAAATGCCATTCCTGTTATCATGATACTTTAGTCCGTTTATCTTACCTACCTGACCAACGGAAACCAATTCGATCATCGCCGGGAACCAATTTGACTATAATTAGAGAGGATTACCGAATCTGGAAACCAATTCGACTCGTCCCCTAGGATTATAAGCCAAAACTAAATAACAATTATTGCTGTATTTATTGCCCATGCATTTGGGTGGTAAGAAAAGATAAATCTTTCTTTAGGTTATAGGTTGAACAAGCTGAGAAAATAAGTTTTCTTATTAACCGATCACAATAAAAGCAAATTAAGTAATAAATTGTTCTTTAATTGGTCATTTTCGGGTTATTATCAATTGTTATGTCGCTGATAAATGTGTGCGATGCCGACCACTCAAAGCAGTCACAAATGTCGACGAGAGTCGAAGCATAATACGAGAATTCATTTCTCTTCATTTTATGTTTTTCGAACTCCACCATGAGGATCTCCGTTATTATAAGACATACGAGGTCGATTAAATTAGAGCAAAGTTGCGAATTTTTATGGTAAACAATTATCTGAAAGAAAATTTGATGTTTTAGTTTTAATTTTGGAACTATTGAGAAAAATAAAAAAATTATAATTTTTGTTTTTACCTTTTTAAGCGAAAACCAAAAGAACAAGAGGTTTTTAAGACATTCTTCGGGCACTTTGTACAATAAATCTAAATTTGTCATTGCCTTTTCCAAGGCGTTCTTGACAACACTCAATTTTGTTATTTTTTTCCACTTCTTGCTATAAAGTAGACAATTATTATAGCTCTCCTAGCCAGATGACAATTTGAATTTCTTTGTTAGTGGTTAATAATTTTTTCTATTGTTAACCTAGGTTTATAATAAATAAATTCAAATTTTTTGAGAATCCAGAGATAGTTGATTAACAAAAACTTGTGCAACGTAATTTTGTATACCAAGGAGATTGTCTTTAACGTATTTGCTGCTTGAAATTACCTAACTTGATAAAATTATTTGAATAAAAAATGCCATTAGTTTAAAATTCGCTATCAATCAATGACAGAGATGACATCCCATAACCACAACATATCGGAATATGGGAGCCCATCGGGAGCTTGGTTATGTTAGAAGACTATCGAAAAAACAAAACTTTATTTAAACAAGTATTCAACAGTAAACACAAATACTTGTTTCCCAAAATGAAAATTAATTGTGCAATTGTGACAACTACTCTGATGGACTGCGCTAGAGCTAAAAATTTTGTTGTCAACATAGGTAGGCAACACATCAAACTCAATGATGGCAAAACGAAATTTTTAGAGGCGAATGTCTCAAAGTTGACGCCCGTGCTTTGGGAATTTGATTCAGGGGGCTAATACAAATCGAAAGTTAAGAGTAAAAAAGTTTCCAATTATTCTTCCTTATCGAGTTATTGATAAAAATGTAAATAATAAGCTTTATGCTGTCTTTCTAATTATTTATGTAACATAATTCATTAGTTGATGTTAGCGATGTTAAAATTCTTTTAATCGTTTTCTCTAGTGACAAGTATTATTAATTTCCTTCGGTTTTGTATGTTTAAAATGATACGATACTACTGCATTAGTGCATTCGAGATTTTGTCGTTGTGTTAAAAGCTTGGCTAGTTAGATGTATTAGATGGCAACGTCACTGCTGAGGCAAGTGCACATGCAGAAAAGTTTCCAAATCGCATTATAGCATATTATAGTAAATTTGCTTTAAATAAAATTTAATGTTTAAATTTTAAATTTTAGTTTTTTATCAATAACTCGATAACAAAATTCAATCGGACAATTTTTCACTCTTTACTTTCAATTTGTTTTAGTCTCCTGAAACAAATCCTAAAAGCAGGGGCGTCAATTTTGAGACACCCTTATAGTACCGCCGGAGAAAAACGGGTTTTTCGGATTTGCTAATCTCTACATCGGTAGTGTTGGGAAATTATTTAATGTTAATAATGTTGTAAAAACAACAAATCTTTAACTTGCATTCTTACCTAAAGATTTAATCAGAACCACATGATACTTTTTTTCTGCGATGCGATCAAGGCGAGGGTTCAGTAACAATCCTATCGTCGGCCAGTTTGAAGTCTTACCAAACTCTTACATTGTACGAATAAATTTTTATCCCATCAAAAGCTAATTGCATAGTTTAAGGTAGTATCAGCATTTATCGGTTTCTAGAAATGCCTAACAGTTGTCAAAGCTCTCTTAGACCGGAAAAAAACTGTAAATTTTGACAGTGTCTAAGAATAAGATTACGTACAACCCTCAAATAATCGCACAACCGTAAACTAATTGCACGTCCGCAAACTAATCGCACAGTTTGGTAACCACATATTTACAGTATTAATGGATAGTACAAAAGCGACAATTTTATCCAATGATCGTAGGTAAATAATGTATTTAGCAATTATTTAGTATGATATGTTTATTGTACCATGTGATCATTTAAATTTATAATTAAAGTAGAGTTTATCAGTTTTTTAATTAAGATGAAAAGGCCGATTGTGATATTTAATCAAGCTGAAAGGGCAAATAATTATCTTTTGAACGGTATTATTCAATTATAATCAATTTTTCCCTCAGTTCGTACTAGTTTATCAATCACAAAGACACAAAACCGCCTCCTCTAATTATGAATTTAAATGATCGCATGGTACTAGTATAATGATCAAAGGGTATTCTTGTTTATAACAATAATAGTACTACATTACAATCAAAGTAATGTATGATTGTACTTAATGTAAACAAGCTGACTATTATGGATACCCTATTGTCTATTAAAACTAATTTTCTTTCTGTCTTTGATACAAGTTCCAATGATTTTTGCCATTAATTCGAATTGGTGGTTGCATAACCATGTCAACAACGCGTAAGCGAAGTCCACTGTAAGATGTCAATGTATGGTTGGTAAATTGAGAACCGTATTATGTACACTACTGATTTCATTTGATGTTATTAGAAGTAGAACTCTTAGCGGTGAAGATGAGGTTGATGGAAATGCAGTCACTGTGACTCGGTTGACAAAACCACAGAAGTTGAAGATGTAGGAAACGCAATAATTGTCAACTTCATAGCTAGTAGCGGAAAAAATAGAATATATACCACGGTGGTGAAGACAGATATTGACCTCGCACCTTATTCCGCAAAGCCCCTCGCGAAATAATCTTGGTGATCGGACAAAAAAAATAATAGTCTTCGCCATCTTGGTATAAAATATACCATTATTGTAAGATTTGATATTTGTATTTTTGACGTCTTTTTGTTCCTGACTACAACGATGTATCACATGATATGATTATGTGCAGCATTAATTAAAAGGTAAATGAATAAAATAATTAGGACAACAATGCCTATAACAAATGTCAGTCTCGAATTTTTGTGATGAGATTTTAGAATGTGTTGAAATTTTTTTAATTTAATAGTGCATCATCTAGTGCAGTGTCTCCCGTTTCACAATCAGGGAATCACCACCTCTCCAACGAAGCAACGAAACACAAGAAACAACTAATAACATGAGAAAAAGTCATGATGACAAGCAAAAGTAAAAAACGCATTAGCTGATAAAAGTAATGATTAACATTAAGAAAAAAGCGTTTTTGCAAAGAGTGCTTTGGAAAAAAACGCCAAAAATTTTGTTTAACAAACTAAATTTTGTCAGTTATATTAAATATGCGAGAAGAATTTCTGTAACTTTGTTTTGTTTTGTTTTGCGAAGAATAAACTTCTAGCTTATCACGTCGTTTAGTTTTTGAATAAGTACAATTGGTTTCATTAAAAGCGGGATAAGACAATTTGTTATCATCTAATACTGACCTATAATGACAATACCATGCCAATTAATGACAATGATGAATGACAAAAATTGTCAGTTAATCCTGTCAACATTAAGTATTCCTTACAAAAAGTTGTCGTAATGCCTTAGGTATTTAAATGAACTTGATGGAGCCCAGATAGTAACCCCATTGAAAATGGTTGGGGTTTAATGATAACAATAATAGGACTGTTCAACTTTAAGCCTCAAAACAGACAACAGTTAGTAGAAGGGATTCAACAAACATGGATGAAATTAACTGCAGACTTCTGCCAGCAATTAATAGCGTCCATGTCTGGACGTTTGAATGCTATTGTACAGAGCAATAAGGCTGCACTCATATATTAAAAACATAAAATTGATTTAACTTCTGTTTTTATAGTGTCTTATTTGTCATAATATTATAACTTTGCTATATAAACTCCAAAACAAACTATGAAAAACATTGAGACATTTGACATTTATCTTTCTCTCCCCCTTTTGATGAAACCAATTGTAAGCTTGGATTTAACCTCCAAAATCTCGAAAATAGTTGTCGTTTTTTTAAAATCAAAACTTTTTCTCAAAAATCCTTTTTCTGCATTTTAATCAGCATGTAAAATTCGATCATATGATGTCATACATCATCGTAATCAGAAACGAAAACACTTTTTAAAAATAAAAAAGCGGATATGGCTTTCATAAGAAAGAACACAGTTGAGTTTTGTAATTCTGACATTAAGGACGCCTTGGAAAACACGATGATAGATTTATTCATTTTAAAAAAGTGCCTAACGAAATCCTAGTCCTAATCCTAATTAAAAACGTGTACTTTCAGTTCACCTTCATAAAAACCATTGTCGTGGAATTGACTAATTTGTTACCATGACAACTCATATAAAAGTTAATGCCAAGAGTACCTAATTTCCACCACAATGGTATTTATGAAAGAGAACCAAATGTAGTTCTTTTAATTTTCGCTTGAAAAAAATAGAATCGAAAAAAAAACGAAATAACGGAAAACAAATATCCATTATTTTTCCAATATTTCAAAAACTAAGAAACATATCAAATTTTCTTTTAGATAATTGTTTAGCATAAAAATGCGTAATTTTGCCCTTATGTAACGGAACGTGTATCTCTTATAATAGCTGAGACCTCCATGGTGAAACTAGAAAAACGAACACCCTGTAATCCCAGTCTGGTAAGAAATAATGTAATAAAAATCTGACTCATCTGTTAGATTTGATAAAATTTTGGAAGATTAATAAATTTAAAATTTTAGCAGATATAACCCGCTGGTACATTGTTTTTAAGTTATAAATGTGTAAAAATTTAAGCTAAAAACTCTCTATAACTAATATGTGTTTAGCGTTTTTATTATAAGGATTCGGTCAGCTAGGAACTAGCCCTAGGACGCGGACGTCTCTAAAGCGATATTTAGCATTGTTGACAGCAAACAAAACATCTTTTTGGTTGAAATGAATTCAAGTTGAATTTATTTCACTTGTTAAAAAATTTGTTTCCTAAAAAATTAAAAAAAGAAGTGGATCTGAAAACAATGATAGTAAAATAGAAAGTGCCGGAAGTAGTGTGTGCCCACAAATAATTGAATTAGAGGTAATTTTTAAAGAAAAAAAATGACGTGGTAGGGTGCCATTTGAAAAAAATGTTTTTTAAGAACTCGAAAGCTGTGACCTCATTTTTAAAGTAGTTGATGATGTACTAATTGGTTTTTTCGTAAGGTACCATCAGTGGACATAAAAACTGGTACATCCAAAATTTGTTCATTGTGTATCAAACTTTTTAATTGTGTTTGGAGACACAAATTGTCAGAAATCTAACGATAGCCGTTGTAGCTTTTTTAACCTAAAGAGATGCTAGATTAACTGTGTATAATCTTTGTAAATGTGAAGAACGTTAAAGAACTGAACGTTAACTTAATGTTTTTGACAACATGTCATTTGTATGTCACAATTTTTATAACTTTATTCGCAAAAAGCCAAATTTACCCGATATAAATTTGTGTTTTTTTGACTTATAGAATTGTCATGCTTGTACCAGTTTTTAATATTCACCGATGGTACATTGGTATATAGTTTAAACACAAAACGCTAGGCTCCATAGTTTTGCCCAACTCTGTATAATTATAACTAGAAAGCGGTTTATATGCACTTTAGATATTTCATACATATTCACATATTTTGAGAGTCGGTTGCATACTTTAATTTAAAATTTGAAGTTCTGAACGGTGGTGTTAGAGGGTATGGTGCTCCAACTCCCTTCATTTGTTTTAAACTGGAACGAACTGACGAGGTCGGGAACCATTTCATACAATGGCCATTAGATAGCGCTTTTTGAATTTGATCCTCGTCATCTCTAATTTGTCTACATTCGTTTTTTCCACCAAAGATACAATAGTCATTTCGCATTGGCAATGTAATAAATGTGAAGCCTCAAAATTCGTACAACGCTCAAAATATTGCAAATACGTAGATGGTTGCAAAGCGGTTCAGAAAAAAAATCTTGTGCAAAATCATCCAGAGAAGACAAGGATGAACCAGCCCAGATTTCGATAATGAAGCGGAAACCACAACTCCTAAGAAAAAAAGAAAATTATGGAAACCAAAACTAGAGTTCCTATATTGGGAGAGTTGGGACACTGAATGTCAATTTTTGAAATTTTGTTTCATATACGTGGAATGTATAAAAAAACAAATTGGGATAGAAATCAGTGGTGTTACACTTGTAATTTGGCGAAAAGTCAAATAAATTTGTCAAAAAATATTTCCATTTTTCGTCGACTAACTGCGTTTAGAAATAGTTTAGACTGGCAGTCGTCGTCAATTCACTGTTTTTTTTTATAAACTCCAAATTTTAAAAAAGATTTCTTTGGAAGTACAAGAATTTTACGTCTAAATTCTTCATCATAAACATTTTTTCCTTAATTTTAAGAAATGGTTATCATCGATGAAAGAGAGAGAAACTGAACCTTTCCTGTCAAGTTTTACGTTTATTATTAACAAGCATTTGGAAAAGTGGATTGTCGAAATAATGTTATGTACAAAATTTATGAGATTTTGGGAATTTTTCTATGCATTTACAAAATACGTAGGTACTTGAACCCAAAATTGGTTCCAATTTTTAGGAAAGTTGAACCTGTCACTGCTTGGCCGCCATCTACGTGCACTTTAGCTACTGTTTCAAATTATAAAGTTATTGGGAATTCACGATTTTGTTACGTTTTTCATTCGAGAACATCTTCAATATCATTTTTTAGAAAATTTAAAAAGACGTCAGGAAATATATATGAAGGGTTCTTGATGACCAATTTTTGGGACGAGATGTTTAACTAAAAATTGTGATTGAAAGAAAAGCATTTTTAGCATTGAAGTATGTTTTGAGTTATGTATTTAATATTAAAATAAATATAGAAAAATTTCAGAAATGTGAACATTAATATTGGTAGGTATTCAATTATTTTCTTTTTTTAAATAGTAATCCCAAAATTTCTACGTTTTCTACGTCCCTGATTAAATTTGACGTAAAATTGTCATTTTATGCATTTGACAAAAATCATAACCTTGAAATTATTTTCGATAAAGGAACTCTAACCAAAACTAAGTCCAGCTACTTTATTTTTACAATTTCCATGGATAGATGTAACAAAAAAGTACCAGTTTGTAACTTGTGCAATAAAGAAATAACAGGGGGGCTATTTCACATTAAAAGGCACGAAAACAGCAAAAATCACATAAAAAAATACAGTGCTGCAAAGAAAACCTCACGGATTGACCACTCTTTAATTGACAACAAAATAACCAACTCAATTAAGAGAGCTGAACTTAAATTTGCGGCATATGTGTGTGAACATAATTTACCTTTTTTAATAATGGACTCGTTACCCTCTTTATGTAAAGACATCTTTCCTGACTCTAAAATATGTAAGGAAATTAAAATGAAAAGAAATAAAACTACCAACATAGTGGTTAATACGATCGCCCCATTTTTTAAGAATGAGATCATATCAGATGTAAAAACAAATAATTTTACTCTTATAATCGACGAAATCACAGATGTTAGCATCAAGAAAAGTTTAATTGTTTTGGTGAGATATTTTAAAGACGGTAGAGTTGTGGATCGAATTTTAGCTGTAATAAAAGTAGAGGACGCTTCAGCAGAAGCGTTGTTTGTGTCAATAAAACATATATTAGATACCCAATCAGTCCCTTATAAAAATTTGATCGCACTTGCTGCTGACAACGCCAGTACAATGATGCGTCGAAAAAATGGAGTCCAAGCTAAGTTAAGAGAACTTGTCCCCAACTTATATGTTCAGGGTTGTCTGTGCCATTCATTACATTTATGCTCATCAGCTGCAACCAAAGAATTACCTAGTGTAGTAGAACAATTTGTCAGGAACATTTATGCATATTTTGCTCATAGCACAAAAAGGATCTTAGAGCTTGGTGAATGCCAAGTCTTTGTCAACGAGAAACCACATAAGATGCTATATCCTTCTCAAACCCGATGGCTGTCTTTGAAGGTAGGTTCATTTTTGTATTATTTCTCAATTAAATTATTTCACTATTACAATTTTCAGGCAGTCGTTGATAGGGTTCTTGAGCAATGGAACTCATTGACTTTATTTTTCCAACGGGCCGTCTTAGAAGACAACTTGCCAACTGCAAAAGCAATTTTGAATGCCCTAAGAAACCCAATTTATAAATTGTATTTGTTTTTTTTTGTCGTATATGTTGAACTTAATCACAGAGGTTAATCTTGAACTGCAATCGGTTGGGCCGAAAGCACCAATTTTGCTGGAAAGGTTTTCTACTCTATACAAAGTTTTGTTAAAAAAATTTATTAAGCAAGATGTTCTTGTTGCACAAAATGATGATTTTTACAATTTAAATGTTGCTCATTCAAGAAATTTTGTTGATTTAAAATATATATACTGTGGAGCAAAAACAGATGTCTTTCTCGAAAATATGGATCACAAACAATTAACCAACAACGAAATTGAGAATTTTAAGAAACATTGTTTGAAATTTTACATTATACTTTGCAGTCAAATTAAAAACCGATTTGATTTTCAAGATAAGCATCTTAAATTTGCTTCAAAATTTGCACCATCAAATGTTAAACTTAGTAGAGACACTTCAATTGCAGCGTTCATTAATCTTTTCCCACAAATTAGTTGCGACATTGAAAAAGTTAATACTGAGTGGAAAATTTTAATGGAGCAAGATTTGCAAAATTTAAGTGGTGATGTTTCCGAATTTTGGAAAGCAATTTTTAAAAATTTATTTGAAATTGTAAAGGTCATTTTAACATTATCACATTCCTCAGCGTCAGTTGAGAGGGGTTTTTCTCAGCTGGCGCTAAACAAAACAAATATCAGAAATAGAATGACAGTTAAAACGGTTGCAAGTATCCTCATAATAAAAAATTATTTGCAGCTGGAAGGTGGAAATGAGAAATGGGAGCCACCAAAAAAGCTTTATGTTTAAGACTAAATTTGTTTTGTAAGTTATAGTTTTTGAAAGAATTTTGTTTATTTTCTGTTTATAAGAATATATTTATGTTATACTTAATAAATGTTTATTTTCGAGTCTGGGTATATATGTACTTAGAACATATTTAAACAAGCCGCCAAAGTCTTATGACAGTACATTTTCGGTTCAAATCAGTACATTGGCATCACTGATTTCAGTACGCTCGGAACATATATAGCTATGTAACATCCCTGTCGAAGATTTATCCCCATACGATAAGTCATAAAAAAATTTGAGCAAGATTCAATCTACGACGTACGTGAATAGATTCGTGTGAATTCGACATTTGACAGAACAACAGACAAAACAGCAAAAATTATTACAAGTTTTCTGCATAAATTGCTAAAATATTTCTTGCTATTGTCATGTTTGGTACAATCAATCAAGCACGTAGCCGGAGTACTATTTTAATTCCATAGCTACTAAAATGAAGTGCTTGAGGTCACTAACCTCGGACTGAAACTGTTGGGGATGAAATTCTTCACTATAAATGTTTACCTTATTAGGATATGACTTTTTCATTTTCCATTTTTGTGTGTTTACATCACAATTTATGTTTTCCTTTTTTGAAGAATAATAGTTTTTTTATTTGTTGCAACATTATGGATGAGTTTGAATCTAACCACCTGGTATACTTTAAAATCGTAACAATTATTGTATTGTAACTTATGCAGATATCATTTTAATTGTTTATAATATGATTAATAATAAATTTTAAATAAATATTGATTTTTTTTATTTATTTGAAATTAACGTCACTTCAACCGCGGAGGTTATGTGCGACGTCTGGTACATGATGGTTATTAAACGTTAACATTAAAATTGGCTAATCAGGTTAGCTTCGCGCAGGAACTGGAGTACCCCTGCCCTTGTCTTCTTATGTCTTCTGTCAATATTTAGATTTGTTTTTGGAAAAAAGTGAAATCTATGCAGATTGCTAACAACTCAGTAAGTGGAGATTTTTTACTTTTTGTGTTTATAAAATATTAATCACTATTTACTTACAAACAGTGGTCTAGGATACCTAGTTCAACTTACGCCTCCGAGTTAGTACTTTCTTACTTGAAAGGTTGGCAACAAGATCTCTACGAAGAAATGTTTAATAAACTTCGACCAAATATCATGATATATGGTCGAAGTTAATAAATACTACACTTGACGAACAAACACCGTCTTTGTTAATCTCGTTGACTAAAAGAGGATAGAAAGTGTGACATGCTTATTACGGTACATTCTATCTTTGTCGCATGCTTCTCACAGTATAAAAGAAGATAGTAATATAGACAAATTTCTGTATTTGTTCCGTGACATTTTATGGTTTATTAGGATATCCTCGTGGAATGGACTGTAAATGGATTATTTTTCAACATTTGGTAGTACCCCTAGAAAATCTGTCCAAAAACAATTATAACCCTTTTTTACCTGGGAGGCATTTAGGCACTGCACCTTGTCAGGTCAAAGCGGATTATTTACCCTTTAAAAGAAGTGTTTAGAATATCTAATTATCGGTACACAATTTTGTTTACACCTTAATTCAAGTAATAAGTACATAAGTACATAAGTACATAAATGTACTTATTTCAAGATATTTTAAATTTTATTTTATGTATTTATATTTATTGATTTTATTTATTTATATGTACTTAAATAAAAAATCATCCATTTGTTAAAACTACTGATTTAATAAGGTTTAATGTAAATATAAATGGGCATTTATATGGGAAAAATTAATTTTAATTTTTTTTATATTAATATATGCGCGTAGTGCCAAAAGTTTTTAAGATTTTGTAAGCCGGTATCAGAACTCGCTCCCCACCGGAAAGATGCGTAAAGTTTAGGCAATTCTGAAGCTAAAATTCCTTTACAAAAAAATTCTAACTCTTTGCGTTTGGGAAATAAGAACGTTTAAAAATATCCAATCACAAAAGGCCTTGCTCTGAAGGACTAAGGGAACAAAACACGTTGCTAGGAAAACAAAAAATATGTAGAACGGACAATAAAAGTGGGCATATGAATTATTTTTTATTCATTAGTAACGCATCTACTACCTAGGAGAGAGCTTCTGGGATTGGTCACTTTGAGATCTCTGTATTTCGCAAACGAAAAATAAAAGACCTACTTTTTTGCATTTTTGCCATCTCTATTGCTGTTACCACTAGCACCTTTTCGCTGGGGAGTGAGTTCTGATACACCCTGTATTCATAGATTAGGGCACTACTGTATAACATTGTAATTTTTTTTAAATAAGTCTTTTTTATGTAAATTCCTTTTGCATATTTTGGAAAAAACTTTGCATGTTTTATCAAAATTTATTGCATATTCATGCGCATATTTTGACCAAATTGACGTGCAAATTTTCCGCCCTCCAATGGAGTGATATACTAAAAAATTAAAGTTTTTATGTGGATAGCCAACAACAAAATAGGCGGCCCATATTTTTTATTTTACCAAAGCTTAACCGTTTTGAAGAAAAATAATTGAAAAGGAGAAAATTCCTGGCCTGACGTCAGCAATGTTTCTTTTTGAATCAGCCAGTCACAGAAATAGATAGAAAACTTGCCAACAAAGACAGCTTTATTTCTGCCTCTGTTGTTTTACATATGACTTCAGATGTGGTGCAGGAGAAATCATTTTACCAAAACACAAACTCCTGCAAAATATTAGCACACAACACAGTCACAATCGACAATGCACGGTTTTGACGTTTGTATTTGACGTTTAGCAGCCCAAACGTGGTGTTAATTGTATGCAGCGAAAAAGTGACGAATCATTAGTCAGGACATTGCTTACGTGACAGCGCAAATTTTCTATTATTACTAAAAAAGTACCGATTTAAAATAACTCAGACCGATTGTACTAGACATCATTTTGTGTCTACTTTCAGAATCTGCAACTTTTGAGTATAACACTCCATTATAACTAACGCACATTGTGCAAATAATTATGTTTCTTAATAAATACTTTCCTAAATACATGGTGATTCATTAATATGAGCATGCACGATTACGCCTACACTGTCACTTATATTGAAATGAGTCAAAGGACATTTCATGAGAGGCCAAAGTGCAGACTCTAAAATTATTTTGCCCTATACAGGTGTTTCATTTTTACCGTGCAGCATATAACATTTTTTTTTAAACAGCACCCCTGTATATTTATATAAATTTAAATTTCCACTTTTTGAGGCTTTACAAATTCATTGTGTTTTTGCAATTTACTATTTCAGAAAACGACCATTCCAGGAAAAATGCAACCTGAAACCGAAATTTTAAAATGATTTTAATAAAGTTATATTTCCTTCAAACTACACGATTCGGTTTATATTTAATGTATTTTATGACAAAAGAGTTTTTGAGAAAGGATAATCATTTAAATTTTAAAAGAAGTAAATCATTGGATTCTAAAATTTACATACATTGCCTTATAGGCAACATAAAATACTGACTTGCTACAACTGTTGAATAGTTTTTAAGAGTGTTTTTCTAGTTTCTAGAAGTTTAGATAATGGAAATCGGTAAGTAAATTGATTAGTAATATTTCTTTTTTATTTTTATAACTTTTGCTGTCCTGCTTATTATCGCAAACATAAAATGTTGTTCTTATTTCTTACGTTTCAAAGTCAAAAATTTTTAATTTCCACAGTCTAATTTTAATATTGTTAAACTCTTTATTAAATAAAAACTATCTGGATAATTTTTTAGAGCTATTTTCACACAATTTTTTTTGTCCCGTCCTTCATGTCCCGTCCGTCATGTGTAAATATCGCAGGCTAATAGTAGAATCAGGCGTATTATAAAAAGGCTAATCATATTGTAAACGGCTGGGCAAATTGAAAATGAATAAATAAATATAGAGTTCTTACAATCCGACTGAACATTTTAGGCGTATTGTAAAACGCCTAACAAGTTGTTGTCTTAATGTAAAATGGTTCTTAAATTGTCCACTTAGAAAATAACTGGTTACACTCGGTCGTTTTGTAAAAGGATCAAAAATACCGTCAAACATTTTATAAAATTCTATTGTGATATTATTAATTAATATTAATTATTAAAGACCGGTTTACAGAAAGCGAAATTAAAATTTCATTCAAAATTAAACTAATTCGAATTAAGTTGCCATTTAAAATACATTGACAAATGTCAAGATAATCGCGATTAAAATTTAATTGCAATTAAAATGTTCTCCATAATGGGCTCACCGTCCACGCGGCCGTGCGAATGGTCTAATTTGAAACTCAATTTTTAAGAAAACTAATAAATGAAATTGTTTTTTTACAATTGGATGTTGTTCTCAGGTTAACTTATTACCTCACAGACCAATTCTTATCTCCATTTAAACATTTGTAACCAAGTTATAACGAGGTAATAATTTTAAAGCTTTTATGGAAAAACCTGAAATTCAAATGGCGTTAAAAAATACAGCATTAGAAGTAAGTCATATACAAGACCCATAAAAAATATCACAGTACCATTTTTTCATAAAAAAATAAAATGACTAAAAATTGAGTTTTTTTTTCATTTTATTTTTGAATGACTAAGCTTTTTTCAAATTTATGTATATTGTTGCTAAGGTCCTCAGAAAGTTACTATATTTTTTCATGCAATTTGAACTTCCAATTTTTTTAATAGAACCATAAGTTAAACGGTTCTTTAAGCCGTTTAAACTCTGTTACAAATACTTAAAATGAGATACAAACTGACCTATGATGTAATGACTGAATTTAGAAACAATATACAATTGTAAAGAAAACATTATGTTTATTACTTTTCTTAAAAATCCAATTTCAACTTTTGCGTTCACGCGCTTGTTTGAGCAGCTTCTCTTTGGACGTTGAAAGTGACGTTAAATATATACCAACGACCGGTATTTGCCTCCAATTATGGCTTTCTGTACATCCGGCGCGACAAATCACAATATAAACAGGTACGCTAAACAATTTATTTACACTAAAAACTGTGGTATGAAAGCGTGCCTTTTTTAAAGTCGGTACTGTGACTAAAATTGTTTTCTTTTCAAATTTTTCATATGAATTAGGGCGTAAATAAATCTTGTAATCCATGTAATCCATGGTCAGGACGCAATTATGTAGGACATATTCAGATCAGTTATTCGGAAGTGGAAAAGTCCCTGAATTCTACTTCTACTGATACTGTTCGTAAGAACTGAAAATAAAATCTAAAAATTTGTGCAAAGTGTCCCGTTCGCTAAAATGGAATGGCTGAACAACTGAATTATCTCCTAAACTATCAACTTTTAGAATAAAACTTACGAGATAGAAAAGATGTAAAATGAAACGCTAAATAATACTTTGTCATAAAACATAGGTGGTGCCAATTGGAAAACTTAACTTATGGGTCTTCAAAGTTATATGCAAATGTATGGTTGACGAGTTTACCGTCAACAAAAAAATATTGTAATAAAGTCGTTTATTAGTGGCGATTAATAGACACAACTATTAGAGGCACTCACTCGCTATCACTCGTTCGTGCTTCAAACAGTTTTGTTTATTAATTAATTTAATTTGTTTATTAATTAATCGCTTTCGTTAACAACCTAGTTTATTAAATAACTATAAGACAACAAAACGTTGCAGTTTATCGCCTCTGCACAAGGTTAATTATAAAAACTGATCTTAAAATTAAAAATAAATATAAAATAAAATAACCGAAAAAAAGCGTAGGTTCATACTTTCAAGATTATCATCGCCGTTCAATGGGACTATAAAGGACATTAAAACACAGAACAACACTGTATATTAGTACACAGCTAGCGTTTCACTCAAGAACTAGATGGGACAAATCCTTCTAAAACATGGCAATAAATAAACGCTATAGGAATTTTTTTTTATCAAAATAAAAGTTCACAAGTGTTTAAATAAATTTACGATATTTTCTTGCACTGAGCAATAATCATTTAGTCCGAAATCAGGCCATTTTTTAGAGTTCTTAACTGTGTTGTTCCAAAGGATTTAAAACAGTACACTGAAATAAAATAATTGTTGGCAATTGAAAACAAATTCGAATTACCAAACATGTTAAGAAAAACTCACCGTGATTTCTTCCTTGTGGGTGTTTAGGGGCGAAAAGCAAAACTAATTCACATGACTTTAGGACTCTTCACTTGTGAAAGTATTGCTGAACCAGTTTACCGAAATGTAGTTACCATTTGTCTCGTTATTTATAATAACACGATATACTCGTCTCAAATTAATTTTAATCCGTCGTGATGCGTTCAATAGTCGGATAAACACAAAACGTGAAACAAATTCTGATAAACTTTTTACGCGGCAAGCTTTTCTTGCACCTTTTCTTCCTCCACCATCATCGGCAAGACGGAAGGTGTTGTTCTCCTGCAAAAAAGATTTCATTTTTATAGTAAACAGTAATTACTTACTGTCCTTTTTAACTGTAAATTTCAATTACTCCAACTTATTTACGTGACTTGTGATTATTCCTTCTTGTTAGGATGAACAGAAAAGTTATTATTATTAATATTACTAGAGCGAAAGCACAAATTTAAAGTTCGAAGGCTGTGGTTATGCAACGAGCGTATGCTAGACCTAGACACCCGAGAACTTAAGGCTTCAGGGTACCGAAGCGATTGTTGAGAATTGGTGTACTACAAGTTGCATACTTTTTTTAGACCTGTTTTCAGTGACAGCTGTCAATCATCGGATAGGCATCCGACCTTCGCCTCGGGGTGTCTTGTCCCTTCTCATAAAATGCAAATAATGTAAACAAACTGAATTCCACTATCGCCCACGATAGTTTCTCTTATTTCAGAGATTCAAGCAACATACAGTGAAAAATACGTTTTTTATTTTGTTAAAAAAATTTGATACTAAAGAATAATAAAATACTAGCATAGTTTTGCAAAAAATAATACACCATTACACCATTTATTTATTGGGTTTTATGTTTTAATTAACCGAATTCTGTTCGCTATATTATGTGTCATGTGCATTTCTAATTGGATCACTTGCATTGAAAAAATATAAAATAAAAAAATTAATTGGTGAAACATTATTGTTCTTTCAGAAAACAGTTTAACTTTAAAAAAGTTACTAGGAATATCTCATTAAAATGATGAAAACTTCTTTAAACCCGCTTTTTCGTCTGATAATTTTATCCAGGTAATAAATTCTGAAAAATACATTGTTGTAAAAATTTATTGTAACTATACCCAGTAATAATTATAGTACAAATAACGTATCGAGAGATTGTAAGATCCAGTCTTAGGGATATAATTTGTTTACGTTACGCCTAGTAAAATAAATGATACTTTTATAATTATGTATTATTTTAGAATTTAGGAATTATTTCTCGTTTTTTTATTAAATTTATACAATTTTTCTATAACTAGCTTGCGAAGATATAGCTGCGTTACTCTTACATTATATAAATTTTGTGTGTTTCTTTAAAATATAAGTAAACATTGCTAAAGATCGGGTACCTGAAACTGAAATCACATGTAAACAAAAATGTTTATTAGAAAGTTTAGAAAGTTTTTCATAAGCTCATGAGTCATAAGACTTGTATTTAGTGGAGGGTTTAGGGTGGTGGTTGGTACTTATATATAATCAAAACATATAGTTCTACAACTTCTTTACTCTTTGAGTCTTTGCAGAGTGCTGGTCACTTTCTTGCCCCACAGTGTTTTGTAATAAGTGGTAATTTTTAAACAGTGGTATTTGTAGTTTTTAATTTGTTACTTTGCAGAATATCAATTTTATCTATTTCTTTTTATTTAATTATTTGTTGCGACTGCTGGTTGGTAAGTGTATTTCCTAATTTCTTATTATATCACTTGTAAATAGTTGAAATCTTTGTATATTTAAAATTATGGGTAATAATAGTAAACTAAGTTTTTCAAAAAAAAGAAAAAGTCGAAAACAAATAATGCGTAATTTTTGGAAAAAACAACGAAAGGGTTCTAAAACGGAATTTCCAAGTAAATCAAGTCTCGCGGAGTGTAGCTTTCAGTCAATTGAATCAAGTTCCGATGATGATGAAGTATTTGTTATTGAGAAAGATACTAGTCAAGAACAAATTTATATTCCAAGCGGTAGAAGGATTGTTGACATAGGTCATTTATTTTCGGAGTTAAAAAACATAAAACATGACATTTACTCTTGCAGTTTTTTCAACGTTGACATAGTACATAAAGCGCATTTTGGTTTTAAAAGTGTTTTTAAATATAAATGTAGTATGTGTGGAGTAACAGGGACTTTTAGTACGGAAAAAGCAGATAATAACATAAATGAAGCAGCTGTCTGTGGCACAGTAGCAATAGGTGCTGGTTATTCTCAACTAACAGAATTTTGCGCAGCTTTGAACATTCCACAACTTAATAAAAAAACATATATTAAAAACGTTTTCGTAAGTGTTATTCAAAATTTTTGTTGTTGGAACATTTTAATTTTAAACACGTTGTATGGGGAGCGTGTTTTAACACGTTGCTATGGGAAACGTGTTTTAAAATCTGAATCTAAAAAAATAATAACTTGCTGGAATGTATAGGCCAAATTAATTTAACTCAAATTGTTCCTCATAAACATACTCAGATATAATAATCTATGTAAATACATTGTCCAAATATACACAATGTTTATTAAATAGTTAACTGGAAGTGTGCACTATTGGTATCCTTTAAATTTTAAATTCAGAATGCTAACAGACACAGTATTTCGGGATCAGTCTGTATAAATATATCAGTTTTGTTGGTTCGATAACTTGTCTACAGACTGTTCAGAAAAGCAAAAAAATATCAAAATTTTGATTGTAACCTTTGACAATAGTCCAATTTTTAGGTTCCTAAGGCTAAATTTTACAATTCTCAGATGAACAGACTCCCGATAAGTTTTAAGTGTTTTTGTTCAACAACGTATTTTTCGAAATTTATTCGCGGTTATAAAATTTACGGACGTTTGTAAAAGCAGCCCTAACACGTACTATAACAGTTTGATGTTAAAGTTCTTGATAAGTTTTAAATTTTTTTAAAAGTAATCTCGATTGTATCATAGTTATTAGTAAATTACACAAACACAAGAGAATTACAAGTATGCTAAAATTATTTTAAATAAAAAGCGACATATCTGATATACATAACTATAACTGAAAGTTACTGATTAAAACTACCATGTAATCATTTAAATGTATAATAATAGTAAGCTGTAATATTGTTTACCTTGTATGAAACTTGTAGAATACATTTTTTCGCTTAGTTTCTAAATTTAGCAATCACAAAAAAGAAAAACCTTGTTTTTTTAACAAGCATAGGCGTTATAAAATTGTGTAAAATAGCATAAAAAACGTAGACAGAGGGACATGGCGAATTTGAAAATCTTGAACCATAGCGAGTCCTAAACTCCCTGCTTTCACAAAATGCTGGCTTCGCAACTACAATAAATTTATTTATTATTATGAAATAGTAATTACTGCATATTACATTTAACTCCTCTTCATGGGATTTTCAATTACATCCCAAGAACCGTTATCATATCCAAGGACGATCTTCATCTCCAAAACATCCGGAAATTTCCTTATTAGAGGGAATTATTTATTTAAAATAATGTTTTTTTTTGTGTGTCATGTGTGGTCGTGAGCATCTTGTCGTTTGGGTTGGTTCTTGTGTGAAAATCGCGTTTGTCTCATCACGAAATGCAGTTATTCAAGAATGGAAAGAAGTCAGAGTGTATATGCCTTCAAATTCCCCCTGTACCTTCTTAAAGCGCACTTTGAATGTTGTGTGAGACTGGAAGTGTTTTATAAAACGGAAAAGTAAAGTGCTAGTTTTGTCAACTGTTGAAATTAAGTTGTGCATGAGAAAATTACACAATATGTTTTACTTTAGAATGTATTTTGCAGAACTATAATTAATAAAACCGTTTTTTTTAAATAGTGTAAATTTGTTAGTCCCGTGTTTAGTGATAATAATTTTACAGGTTGTATTACAAACTTTGGGTATTTTTATTCAATTTTTGTACAAAACCAGTAATGCAAACTAATAAGGGTACATACATAAAATACGCAATGTTCAAATTGCGCGCGGTTTTTCAATTTCCAATATGGTGGATTTAGTTTCTCACGCGACCGCACGTAGCGCCATCAGCATTAATTTGTTTCCCCAAAATAACACGGCGCTGTCACTTCTTAACCTTTATATTCTTTGGTATACACTTTCAGGGGCCTGGTAACCATAAATGGTCGGAAATTTTTATTCGGTTATTTAGTAGAACGTTGTACGAATTTTGAGGCTTCGCAATTATTGCATTGCTTCTACGGAACGACTATTGTATCTTTGATGCAAGGAACGAATGTTAACAAATTATTAGAGATGACGAGAAAAACACGAATAACGAATGAGTGTTTGTTCACTTACTTTAATGTAAAATTACTAAAATAACGTTGAAACGCCTACTTCTTGGAACATTTTAGGCTTAAATGTATCAGCAGTTGTTAACCTTAATTGCAGTTTTCTCGATTTACCGAAGTATTACATGATTCTTTTCAATGGAAAAATCTAAACCTAAAATTCACACTTCAGTAACTTATGTTTTTTTTGAGTTCGCCATGTTCCAATACTTAGCCCTTAGTAAAGCAATTGTTTTAATAACACTTTGTAATCAAAAATTAAATCTTTTTCACCACATAACTACCACTACATACTTTATTAACGATATACACGTAAGATTGCTAAACAATTCAATGAATGAGAAACTACAAAAATTTCGTTACTGTTTTTGACATAGTACGCATTACGCATTGTATGGTGAAATTTTGGGCCAATTTGTAATTCAGACGCAATTCAAAACTGGTAATTAGTTGTAAGTAATCAGTTGTATTTTTAATCAAACCATCTGGAGAGATGTGGTGTTAAACATTTTCATCACTGTTGCTGCTTGATCACATAAATTAAACTTCTAATAGCCTTTTTCATTTATCACAATACCAATTATCTGACGTTTGAGTATATTTTGACTGTATTTCAGAAATTAATAATTACACAGAACTCCGCGTTTGCTGTAAACAAGTTAATTACATTTCTTTTTGGCCCCGACATCTGTGATTGACATTTTTACACATTTTTGATAGCTACGGTATCTGATTTTTTGTTGTTTCACTTTTTGGTTATTGATTGACATACACTGTAATTTTGTTCGTAGATACAAACCCTTGCATCTCCTAAAATTATCTTCAAGTATACCGGGTGTTTCAGAAATGAACTACAATTCAAATTTTTTCTAACAAAATACCCTACATTTTGAATGAAGAATTTAATTCTGGAACATCACACTTATTTTTTCATACATAAACTTCATACGTGGGTCTCATAAAATAAAGCGGTTCTTTTTAGCAAAAATACAGAAATTGATGTTAATATTTTATGATTTTGCGATAATATCTAGGCTTAATATAATACGTAAAAATAATAATCAACAAATCGGTTGAGGACCCGTCCAAACGATCCTCGGACTCTGCAAAGAATTTTTAGTTCTACACTTGCGCAGCTGACGAAAGCGGTTTTGTCTCTGTTATATTACTTTCGTGTCTTTGAAACTTTTAGAGGTTGGAAATGGGTTTGAATTACAATAAAGAAATAGTCTGATTTTGTTACTAAGATTTATTTAACACCTTACTAGATTGAAATTATTTATAAAATAACGTATGTAAATTTGAAAATGGGTTGTTTTCTACGATTTATACCTTTTTGTGTCAAAGTTTTTCGGATAACTCATTCCTAACTTGGGCACAATTTTTGATGGCTTGTTAGTTTTTAAACATTTACTGCGTACTTGAAAACGTTAAATTATCGTTCGCGGTATACGAAAATCTGTAACTGATTCTGAACCGCACATGCGTTTTTAATAAATCTAGTTCAATAAATCAAGTACCTTAAAATTGTTATTATTTTCCTAAAATAAATGTTTTCGAAATTCCGTTAAGTTTTCGAGTTATTTAGAGTTATTTTTTAATGGCACCTAACTACGGTGATTTTTTAGTACAAAATAATAAAATAAACTTCTAATGCATTAATATTGTTTTTAACCCGGTGTTTTTTTAAATAAATATTACAATTCGTTCCGAGCTCATTATGACGATTTCTCGAATATGGGCGAAGAGGTTGTATCCAGGGATGTTTTGTTCGAGTATTTTTTTGCGAAGAAAAACATCCATGGATGCAATCCCTTTGGTCAAGTACCAAAAACCCTCATAATAAGCTCAAAACGGAAACTAATAATTTATTTAAAAAAAACCATTGGTTCAAAAACAATACTATTGAACTAAAAGTAATTTTTAAAGTAATATTTTTTAAGAAATCGCCGTGCAAGAGTGCCATTGATATTTTTTTTTGGATAACTCGATAACTAAAAATAATTTCGAAAAAAAATCTTGAGAAAAATCATATTTTTAAAATACTTGATGATGAATTAGTGTTTTCGTAGAGTTCATAGTTTCGGCACCAAATGCTTGGTTCCATACTTTTGCCAGTTGTCCGGAAAGTCGCGCACCTCCATGACACCACATCATTGGGCGATGCTCTAGACATCAAGAAAAATGTTTAAAAAATCTGTCTTTTATTGTTGAAGATTTGGAAAAACCAACCAAAATGAAGGTGTTTGAAATACGAAAAAACAGTTGCTGCAAAAGTAGCAATTTTAGAAAAAGAACTCGTGGGGAGTTGGTGAATCGAATCCATGCCGCTAGTGTTAAACGGCGTAAACATGGTTTTAAACACTAGAAATTAAATGTGTTTAACACCTTTTAATGGTATCTAAGACTTTAACTATAGTTTTTATTTTCAGTTTTTAAGTGTATCTTTGAGTAGTGTTGCCCTTTTTCATAATTTGTTTAGATTCTCAGATAAAAACAAAGCAAGAGGATTAGTTTTTAACATTTTTTGATACCCTGAGGAATTATCCAATTACTCCCATTCAATGAGGTGTGAGACTTACTGGACATTCTGTATATAAGAATACAAGTTTGTTGTATATCTCTCTGAAACAGCCTCTACATTTGAAAATACATTTAGGTGATTTTGTATGAATTTCTTTGAGTTTTTTACCACTAATGTAGTTTACTAGTTCTTTAAAAGACTCTGTAAAAGATAAATACGTAATAATTGGATTTATTAATATTAGCATTATCAAGCTGCTGGGGTTATTCAAAGCAATACTGCGTTGCATTTAATTATACGTAAATTGAAATGAATTCAAATTGAATGCAAAATGTAAAGATCATTTGACAATTTAGACTGATCTATGATAATTACAGTAGCAAACCGTATAAAATTAAATAAACAATATAGTGCAAAAAGTTGGACTTGTACAGTAAGGGACTAATAACAAAACATAGAATAAGTCAGTGTTTACCAATAGATTTTTCGATGACCTCTAATCGTGAGTACCCACATCCAATTCCAAGCCGTAATATTGTCCCAATTGCAACTGTTGAGATGCTCACTATAATGCACTACTTGTATAAACCAAGGAACACGCGAATTGAACTCTACGACTACTCAGCAACACCAACTACGTATAACTGGCGAGTATGGGGCGGCTCCTCCGGTATTGATCAGCCAACATAATGCTCCCCATACCCCTCAGGAGATCAAGCATCCTAGAATCCTGGCAGGGCATTGCACTTAGCCAAGAATATGCCGCTCTTCTGGTGCAACATATCGACATACATTTCGAGGGAATATTGAATATTGGGGCAACGCGACAGCTCGATTGGAATTATTATTTAAAACAAGAAAATAGATGACATTCAACTGACTGATGAGGTTTATCAAATATTCAAAAGCACTTTTGAACGGACAACTTTAAATGTCAGAGTGCACGAAAAAACCTAGCTACAATATGAATTTTTTAACTAACAATAAAAAAATATTTTATCTCATAATTCTTTTAAAGCATAATCAAATAACCAAGATAATTGTATTAAACGACAATATGACCAACAATAAACAATTTTCACAGATAAGTTTTGTGTATTTGTTATTATTATTATATTAAGGATCGAAGCATTACTAAAATAATTGGAGATTTCCTTTATTCAAAAAGTTTAATACGGTTAATTACGTATCTTAAATGTACATTCCATTCCATTGCCTATGTCAGACTGTTATGGAACACATTCTATAATAACAGTCATGATTAACTTTACAAAACGAATAATTAAACCGTGTGATTATCCCGGCGCATCCGCCATTTGTAGTATTAAAAGGAAAACTTTTATACAAAATGCAAATAATAAAAAGCAACTGAAATATATTTCAATATCACAAACTATGTTAATTATATGGTGTCACAAAAAATCACTTTTAGTCACTAACAGAACATGAGAACGATTAATAATCGATTCTGTTTAAAGCACGAATGAGCGATGGCGAGTGAGTGCCTTCAATAGTTAAGAATATTAATCGCATATTCACAAACGAGTTGATAACAAAATTGAATCTAATAGTACGGGATCCAATTTAGGGTCATCTTGGAACGATTTACTTACCGGATGAGACTTATTTTTTATGAAATATAATATCCAAAGTAATATATCGCGAATGGCTAGCCTACAATAATATGTTCAAAACTCTAATTAAGGGGGCTAAAAAGTGTTAAATTTTAGCCATTTTCTGCAGAGATTTACAGCCGTTTTAGCAACATTTCTGCAACTGATTTACTGTAGAGGCTGTAGAGTTTTTTTAAATTATTCAGAATATAATTTTAAAACTAAAAAAAATTTAAAAAAACCTAGTCCTCTTTAAAAATCATTTTCTATAAACAATAAGTATTAAAGGGAAAATAAAATACTTTTGGCCATGACGTATGCTCTTAGGAAAAATGAATGATTCTTATTTTTCATGGGAAAAAAATTTCAAAGAGTACTAGATTTTTATCAGATTTTCCTCAATTTTTAGAATTTTCTCTAAATTAGATAAAACAGTTACTGCATTTAAAAGACATTCTCCCCTAGAGCCCGAGTGAAAAAAATGTATCATGTAAAATAGTTTAAAAAATGTTACTTAAAACGGCTGTGAATTCAACATGGCCGGCATTTGACCTAGTGAGCTTGGTCCAGTTGTCTTGCACCTCGCGCGCATATTGCTGTAATTTTAAATTGCAATAAGTATTACAGATATCAGAATGATTCTTGCACCAAAAACTTTTATAAACTATTTGCATCATTTCTTCTCGCTTGTGTAGCCGTCTATCTTTTAAAATTAAAAAAAATCTCGCATCTCGAAAATTCTACTTACACAAATATGACACATTGTAATTTTCTTACTTTTCTTTTGTAAAATCTAAAGCTTGTTTATATGGGTTAAAATCAACATATATTGGGAAATCTAGTGCAAAAAATGAATTTCCTAGCTTTAATCAGAAGGAAAATATGACGATGTAAACACAAAATTTACGCAATTTTAGTTTTTCAAAATTTTCCAGAAAAACGTCTTTTTCATAATGAAAGCAATTTGGAATTGCCTCAAAAACAACCTGCAGATTCGAATTTAGCAGAAAATTATACATAAGAAACAGTTTTCAGCAATCGTGTGCAATCGAGTCCGGGCCAACTTCTTACATAAGCGGCTTTTGACTACTTTTGAGATGCCTGCTCCCGGACTATAATGTGAATTTTATTTATTTAGTGTTTTGTTAGTTTTGTATATTTGGGTGCGTACATTAGGCGCAGGCCTCATAAAATTGTGTGAAACACTGTATATTCCATTTCAGTTCAAGGAAGAATCTTGCAACAACGCATTTGAATTTTTTGGAGTGAAATAGAGCAAAAATTGAGAGTTTCTGTATTAGAAAAGAATTAATTGTATGTTGAACTAAATCCTTGCGACAAATTTTGAGCCAAGAAAACCCATCAGAAACTTTCACTTTGTGCTCCATTTCTTTCCAAAAAATGAAAATGCGTTGTTGCAAAATTGTACCCTAAACTGAAATGGGTTATAGTGGGTGGTTCGAATTTCGGTTCCGGCATAAATTTCATTTTGTTTCTTTTTTTTGGTTATTTTTTATAACAAAACAAACTGAAACAGAACAATTACGGAGTGAACCAAGAAGTTAAGTTACTTTTGCTGTTTGGTCAATAATTTTAAAATGTACCCTAATTATTATCATTTTAGTTTTACACATTTTTGCTTAAAAGCATTGGCAACTTAAAAAACAATTTCATCTCAAATGGTAGTATTGAAAATGCTTACAGTACAGTAGTGAAAACCGTTTTTCTGTATCTGCTCTCTAACTCAAGTTATATCATTTTAAAGTGGAATATATGACTTCGTAACCGCCTATCGAGCACTTGGTCCAATATTAAGATCAAATGGTTTTTGATTTTAGAGTGACACTGATAGAGTTTAGTAAAAATTAATAAAATTCTTCCGATGTTTTCGCAAAATCAAAGATACAGTTTAAGACAGAAATTAGTCGAAAAAGTAGTTAATACTTGATTTTTAGGAAGATGTGTGAAAAATGTTTACATATATGTCAGGTTTTTGGTGATTGAGAGGGTCCAGTGATAAGAGGATTCTATAATAAGAGGCGGTTGTGACGTTACGATTTCTATCTTTCGAAGCAATTATGTCGCTTATTTCTTATCGCGCAGAAAATTTTGAAAAAGCCTACTGATGTAGAACGAAGGATATTTTCAATTTCCATTCCGTTGAAACATAAAGCAGGTAAAATAGGTTGCCATGCCTTTAATCGATTTGTTTTGCCATTATCTATTAGCTGTTTCAAAATCATAAAAACGCCAACGTCGCATTTTACCAAATTATTTTTTTACATAAGATTGATAAAATTGTAAAACATTATTAATGATTAGATCTCTCATTGAAGGTATGAATTCTATTAGCTATTATTTGTTTGAAGTGCATGAATAATTTATAACAGCTAATTTTGAGAGAAAATGCGACGTTGGAGTTTTTATAGTTTTGAAACAGCTAATATCTACCTTCAGTTTTTTGCTAAACCATTTGATAATTTTAATTTTAACCTTTTTCCAGTTCAACTATATTATTAAAAAAATTTTTTTTGAGTTATTCGTTACAAAAAATATTGTATAGTCCTACATAATTTGCTGTCTACCATAAACCAATAAAAACTTCCCTAAAACCGCAGTAATTATTGTGGTCATTGTTAGGGATCTTAAACAGATGAACCTTAGGTATGGAGAAGTTCTGTTTACGATCCTCTACTGTAAACATTAACAATGACCAAAATAATGACTGCAAATTTGGGAAGTTTTTATTGGTTTATGGTAGACACAGCAAGTAGTGTAGGACTATATCTAATTTATTTAGAAAGAAACCCACGTTTACAATTCATGCAACACAGGCGTAGGGACTGCTACAATCACTCAGTGTGGAAAATTATAATTTTCAAACATCTTAGGTAAATATGGTCGGTTTCTACCTTTCGCAAAAACTGTCACTTTTCATTATTATTTTCTCTTCAAAATGATGGATTTTCCAGGACAAAATTTGTCACCGAGTTCCAGTAATTATAATGCAGAATTTTTCTATAATATATAAATTTCATACTACAAAATATAAAACCGCTGTTGCCATTTTCGATAAAGATCTGAAATGGAATGTAACTTACATAATTGCAAAAATAAACGAGTTAGATTTTTGTGTCGTATCCTAGTATTTAGATGTCGCTATGTAAACAATTAACGAGGCACCATTTACGCCTTGAAAAATTAAAATACAAATTTGTGATTTTGAGATACACTCTCTCTAATGTCCTTCTACGCACATCTTCTTGAGTTGTATAAAAAAGGACGTTTCAAATTGAACGCCAAAGGTTAAAAAACATTAAACAAAATATCTACGTATGATTTTATTGTAATGTTTACAAAAATAGAGTACATAAATCTAAACTACTAAATGAACATTTTATTATCCTAAACATAACTTGCAATCGAAAACTGATAATACTCGTAAATAATTCAATGAAAGAAAAATCCGCTGTGCTTACATCATTTTTAATAGAATTGTTTTTTTTTGGTTGGAGTATTTTCATTTGAAGATCTGCTACTAGAAGGTGATGAAACCAACTTGAAGAAAGAATTAGTTTGACTATCCTTTGGGGGATCATAAGCCTTAGCTTTAATAGATTTTTCAATTAATTCATTTGAATACCCAAACCCAGAAACCTAGAAAAGAATCTTAAACTCTATCTCGAAAATTAAACAAACATCTGTTAGCTGTTTTAACACTTTAAAAGCGCCAACTTCGCTTTTTACCGAATTATTTTTTTTATTAAGACTGATAATATTGTAAATTAGTGATTAGATCTCTCATTGAAAGTATAAATTACGTTAGCTATTTTTTTTGAAATGCATGAATAATTTATAACAGCTAATTTTAAGAGAAAATGTGACGTTGGCGTTTTTATAGTTTTGAAACAGCTAATATTTTTTATAAGTAACTGTCAAAAAGATGTCAAGTTGGCACTACCCCACAAAGGGGAGGCATACAGAACTAGAAAAATTCACGTCTGGTGATAGTAGTAGGTCATCATCAGAAAATTCAATAATAGAACAGTGCATCCCTAGAAACCTCTAGAAATTATTTTTATCTAGTTAACTTTGGAATAGGTTTACACGTAAAAAAATGTATCGCTCAGCTCAATTGAATCCGCTGTCAATAAAACTCAGTCAAAACTGTCAGTTGTGAAACTCACAAATTGTCAATTACATTTAAAGATTCTGTTAAAAAGCTACACAAATGTTACACTTTACAAGAATAGTATATTATTTTATAAGGGGTAAATGTGATAGTTTATCTGGGAAAGTTGAATTTTTATTTTGGCGAATGCAATATCAATGAGACAACTAATTCAGCTTGGTCACATAAACTCACATTTACTCCGAATAAAATATACTATTTTATCTGCAAACGCATTGGTGAAAAGTAAAGAGAAATTGTAAACAACACTAATTAACAAGTACATGAATAAATAATCAGGAAGCTTATAGTATAAGTATAATTTGTTAGCAATAGTTCTTTTGGCATAGGTTGCGCATGAAAACGAGAAGAAAATGTAAGGAATCAACTTTTTGAAACCTAAACTCAAAGAATTTTTATTGTATTAACGAAAAATATAACAAAATATTCATCTGAATTCTAACATAACTTAACTGCTCAATTTCGTCCAGTTAGTTTATCTGATGAATAAGTTCTAACTGAAATCGTTGAAACAGTAAGTGCCACATTTAATTAAGGCGGCCCCCGAGAACTGTCAATTTTTTACTTTTTCCGATCTGTGCAGATCAGCAGACCATGAAAATGCTAAATAAAAATACTAAATAAAAAATTTTTTGTGGGGAATTAATTTCTAATTATTTTACTTTTTGTTTGGTACTGCTTCGTGGTTCGTTTTTTCAGGTATGTATAAAAGTATGAACACATCATTTTGACAGTTCTTGGGGGCCGCCTTAACGTATGGCGCTATGGGATAGTTATCTTATTTAATTGACGTTGGTGAAACCCACCCCTACATTATAAATAGAGTCTATAAAAAATACGACATGTCACAAGTCCAACTTTACTAATGACTGAGCTACAAAAGACGGAAGCTCACCAGCCAGTACTGGGTGAGGTAATCTGATCGCACACCTAAGAAAATCGCGAATTCTAATTACATAAAAAAATTGCATTTTACACGCCTGACTGTACACTCAAAAGGTATCTCCTCTAATTTTCTTGTCATTTTTTACTTACAGATAAGATAAAAGAAAAAAAGTAATTTTAGACCAAAAAGTCAAATTCTGAATTTTATACTAAACTACCCGTATTTACGTCAGATAATTGTTTACAAAATTAGCAAAAAAATAGATTTTTGAATAGATTTTGAATTAAACGCACTTTTACATTTTAACTTTAAAAATTGTTTTTATTTATGAGTTGCTACTTGTGGTGTCGAAATTTAGGTGACAATATGAACTGTAATTGAGGTAAGACGTAGGACTGTAAAAGATTTCGTTGGGATATTTCAATGCAGGCATCAGTTTTATTGCAAGACTGTGAATAAAGGACTTCAAAAAGGTCGGCTACTGATAAGTGATCTCTTTGTTGACAAATTATACCATCTAATAAATCACGCGTCTGGTTTACGTCTAAATAAAAAAGACCGATTATTTAACAAAGCAAGTCAAAATTTATAACTCCGATACCAGGGTTCAATGGGCTAGCAGATGAGGATTCATTTACGCCCGGTATTTCAGTTGATGGTTAAACTAAAAATATTCTGGTTACTTTATTTCTTGGTTTAGCGTATTTCAGTGCTTGGCTATGATTTATCCAAGGTTAAAATCTTTACCGAAGGAAATCTGTCTGATTAATAACAGGCCCCTGAAAGTGTATACAAATTATGCGTATGGTGGTAACGCCATCACCCAAGTGCCAGAGTTTTCAGGTCGCATCTACAGCCTCTGACCTGACCTAACGACCACTAGTAGTGACCGGGACCGACGGCTTAACGTCTCCTCCGAAAGACGAGTTAGTTGCAATGTTTTGGCATTACAGTAACCGGTCACCCATCCAAGGAATGACCGGGGTCAGAGCTGCTTAACTTCACAGATTAATTATAATCTATGAAATCAACTAACCTATGCAACTAACTGTGTTCACTGGAAGGAGGGAAACGGCTAAAATAGTTCGTGCATTCAGGATAAGAGGTCGCGACAGTTGCAAAGAAATCTGTAAATTTAAACCTGTCAGACATTTTGCTAAAAGTAAAGGAGGTTCACTTAAAAATAATCGACGTGCGTACACTTCTCTTTTTAATGTTTTGATTTATAAACAGTCGATTATTTTGCTGTCGTTGCGGTTTTTGACGACATTTTGATTTAATGTGTTTTAAAGACTTCAGAAAACGATTTAACGTGATTTTTTGGGTGTTTTTGTGATCAAACATCTCTACTTTTATACGGATCTTTTATTTAGATCTAGTGTATAGTGTGAATTGACAGTGTTTCATTTAATGAAGGATGAATCAACTTAAGGAAACTTAAGGTAAACGTTACTGAAAGGTGTCTATACAACAATTAATTGCGAATTCTAGATATTAATATAATCATATTACACCAAGAAAAATCACACAAACTTCTCTAATGAGGGAATTTCCGGATGTTTTGTAGATGAAGACCGTCCTTGGAGATGACAACGGTTCTTGGAATGTAATTGAAAATCCCATGAAGAGGAGTTAAATGTAATGAGCAGTAATTACTATTTCATAATAATAAATAAATTTATTGTAGTTGCGAAGCCAGTATTTTGTGAAAGCAGGGAGTTTAGGACTCGCTATGGTTCAAGGTTTTCAAATTCGCCATGTCCCTCTGTCTACATTTTTTATGCTATTTTACACAATTTTATAACGCCTATGCCTGTTAAAAAAACAAGGTTTTTCTTTTTGTAATTGCTAAATTTAGAAACTAAGCGAAAAAATGTATTCTACAAGTTTCATACAAGGTAAACAATATTAAAGCCTACTATTATTATACATTTAAATGATTACATGGTAGTTTTAAACAGTAACTTTCAGTTACAGTTATGTATATCAGATATGTCGCTTTTTATTTAAAATAATTTTAGCATACTTGTAATTCTCTTGTGTTTGTGTAATTTACTCATAACTATGATACAATCGAGATTACTTTTAAAAAAATTTAAAACTTATCAAGAACTTTAACATCAAGCTGTTATAGTACGTGTTAGGGCTGCTTTTACAAACGTCCGTAAGCTTTATAACTGCGAATAAATTTCAAAAAACATGTTGTTGAACAAAAACACTTAAAACTTATCGGGAATCTGTTCATCTGAGAATTGTAAAATTTAGCCTTAGGGACCTAAAAATTGGACTATTGTCAAAGGTTACAATCAAAATTTTAATATTTTTTTGCTTTTCTGAACAGGCTGTAGACAAGTTATCGAACCAACAAAACTGATGTATTTATACAGACTGATCCCGAAACACTGGGTCTGTTAGTAATCTGAAATTAAAATTTAAAGGATACCAATAGTGTACACTTCCAGTTAACAATTCAATAAACATTGTGTATATTTGGACAATATATTTACATAGATTACTACATCTGAGTATGTTTATGAAAAACAATTTGAGTTAAATTAATTTTGCCTATACATTCCAGCACGTTATTATTTTTTTAATAAATTTTTATTGGAAAGACTGTTTAATTTTATTAAGCGGTGTTAAATGTTTTGGTGCTATTGCAAGTGTTACAGATGGTTTTTTATTAAAACGTCTCGTAACAGTGCTAAGTACAGAAACATTTAACATTTATAATTCTTTAAATTTCGAAAATAAATAAAACGTCCCGTTTGAATTTCCCGCTATTATCGAGTTAGTTCGTTCTCTCAGGGTTAGGTAGCGCTTTCGCGAAAAAAGAGGGGTAGACAGAGGGATTCGCCTCTCCCTCTCTCTTATTCAATGGTTACTAACTTTTTTTTCAGGGTTAGTCATACTCATGCGCAGTGTCTCTATGTTTCTAACCTAATGTTTTTCTGAGATTTCACACTGTTTTGCCATTTTTGCACTCGTTCTTGTCCGTGTTTTAATAGCACGGTAATTACTTTATACGAAGCATGAATGCTGTAGATGTATATTGCATTTTAAAGAACAATAAAAAAATCACCAAGTAATCAAAAACAAATTTCTACTTTTCAACAATAACGCTTGGGAATTTAAAACCCTAGCGAGCGATGTTGCCAAAAAGCTGGGAATTTAACCCAATTTCCACTAAAGCACTGAAATAGACTAAGAACTTTGTAGTTAAATTAACAGTTTGTTCCCAAAAACTCACAAAACTGATACGACTTTATTTATTAACAAAAAAAAATTAATAAAAATCAAGAATAGTCCCCATCAATGTAGAGGCTGGTGTGTAAAATTTCAGGAATTTCATTTCATTAGAAGACGCGATTTTCTTTGGTGCGCGATAAGGTTGTCCCACCTGGTATAGTACTGGTAATAAAAATATTTTGAAAAAGTGCAAACTTCTCATTCACGTTTCTAAGAATTTTAAATTTTTGATAATGGCCGGATCTGTTTTGCGCGTTTCTATCTACGAATTGTTCTGTTCATGTATTTTTTAAGCCTTGACCAGATCCCGGCCACCAACAGTAACTTTTACGAACGATTTTCGTACCATGTTTTAACAGTTTTTGACAATTGATTTATAAAAATATGAACTGTACCTCTCGAATTTTCTTTTTCAGTTCAGCTTCATCCAAAGGATGAGTATCGACGAGTTCACCTGGACGAATAAGTCGATCTTTAATTCCCTTCCCTCGACCACTTACAACATAGCAAACGTTATCGTCGAGATCACTATTCAAAGGTTTTCGTCGGTTTTCTTCCATTTGTTTCTTGTATTGTAAAATCGTATCTGGAACTTTTCGTGCGGAGGAATCTTGATTAATCTCTGCAGGCACACAATATTCAGCCATCAAGAGAATATCATTTTCAATATCTTCTTCGGTTTCCCATGTCTCTTGCACCCACATTATGGAATGCTAAAAACGATCATTTAGTACAATCCAAATTAGAACAAAAACAATTATTTACTTACAGTAAGAAGTATCAATTTATAAAAGAATTAAATACAATATACCAGAAATTACTGTTCTGTTTAATCCTAACCTTACAAAAATTTATAACACACATCAGACCAAAAGACGGAAGCATGCGCATTAAAAGCCTCACAGTCTTTAATACCTAATAATAATAATTTATTGGAATGTTACATATAAATCCTTTGTTGATAGCACAAAGAGAGTGTAGTTAATGCATAGAAATAATTAAGACTCGCGTGTCTATTAAAGAGATCTTTGGTATTTTTCGAATCAAACTGTGTAGTCTCTGAAGTGTTGGTTGCATACACACAACGACAACAGGGCTCCATGAACAAAGCCGGCGTTAAAGTTGTCGCCCAATAACAACAACAAAAATTTATACAGGATTTAAAATCGATACACTTGTGATGGAACAATCACTTAGTTTGTAATATTTAATAATATCAATAATTTGGTTGCTTTATGCTGACCAGGTCCATCGCAACTTCAACATCAACTAAGTTTATTGTTAAGAGTATTTCATTATTATTTCTGTAGTATATAGCAGAGCGCATTGACAAAAAATGTTAATCGGTAAGCGTCACGAATTATCAGTTGTTACCTAAGATTTCATATCGTACAAATGTATTAAAAAGGCAGTTCGATCCGAACAATAAAACAATAAAGGTCTGTCCACTAAAAGTCTGTTTCATTTTAAAGTGAACCATTTCCCGGTCCTAAGTCGAGAAAATCCGGATACTACAAGTGGCGACGAGGATTAATCGGACCCCAACACTCAGGTACGGAACCTAAAGACAAATAAATAAAATCGGTAAGGGCGTGTCCCTCAGCCGAAAATTTACAAATAAGTGACAAACGGCGAAAATTAGAGCGATACATGCAGGAAATATTAACCAGGTGATCCTTGAAAATCAAGTGAATCACAACAGTGTTGAACTGGGATGTTGGAGCACAAGAATCCTAAATGGGAAAAAATCCCTCAACACCCAAAACCCAAAACACTGGAGTTAAATTACATATCGCGCAGAAAGGAATGTACTCGGTGTGGTGGGAATCATTTATTTAATTCGCCAAACTGTCCAGCAAAGAGGATTACGTGTATGAAATGTGGATGGATATAGAGGGCACTACCAAAAATTCTGCAGAACAAAACCACACAAGCGGCAAGACAAGGAAAAGAAGCAAGCTCGGAGCCCAGAAAGGAAACGAACCAAATATTCTTCAAAGACCACCACACAAAAGGATGTGGATTATGTCTTCCAAATTGATGACAGTACCATAAAATTTAACGTTGGAGGAGTAGCGATAAACATGCTCATCGACTCGGGTAGCAAAAGTAATATAATAGACGACCAAACCTCGCAACAACTTAAAGACGCCAAAATTAAGGTATGGGATCAAATAAAAAAAAAACAGAAAAGCTACTTTTCGCGTATGGAAATTCTGGGTTCCTTCAAGTCTAATAAGGAAATGGAGAAGTAAGAATATGCATAGACATGCGGAGAGCAAACGAAGCTATTCAGCGACAAAACCATCCACTACCAACAATGGACACGCTGCTACCACACTTCAGGAAAGCGCAATTATTTAGTCGATTGGACATAAAAAATGCTTTTCACCAAATAGAAATTTCTGAAACGTCGAGATACATAACAACCTTTATTTCTAATAAAGGATTGTTTAGATATAAAAGACTGATGTTTGGAATATCATGCGCACCCGAAATTTTCCAAAAAGTTTTGGAAAGAATCCTACAATTTTGTGAAGGAACTGTAAACTTCATTGACAATACACTTGTCTACGGCCGAGACCATGCTGAACATGATAAAAGACTGATGAAAACATTAGAAGTACTCCACGAAAACAACGTCTTATTAAACGAAAACAAATGCCTTTACAAAATTAGATGTATTGAATTCCTAGGCCACGAGCTATCAGCAGATGGAATCAAACCACTGGATAGCCACGTTAAAGTGATCCAAAAGTTTCGAGCACCAAAAACACTAGAAGAAATTCAAAGTTTCCTGGGACTTCTTAACTTCGTAGGGAAGTGGATTCCTCACTTAGCAACACAAACTGAACCATTAAGAAAAATCCTCCGCTTAAAACTAGGCAAACATTCAAACATAGAAAAATTCTGAGGTGAAGAACAAAGAAAAGCCTTTCTAAAGCTTAAAGAGGATTTAGTTACTATAAAAACTTTGGGCTACTACGACCCTGACGATAGAACTCAAGTAATTGATGATGCAAGTCCAGTAGGTTTAGGCGCAATTCTAATACAATATGACAATAAGGGATCTAGAATCATTGCACATGGCAACAAAAGCCTAACAGATTCTGAAAAGCGTTACTGCCAGACGGAAAAAGAAGCTTTAGCACTAGTCTGGTCCATAGAACATTTCAAAATTTACTTATACGGTAAAAAATTTGAATTAGTAACGGACCATAAGCCGTTGCAGGTAATATTTGGAATCAGATCAAAACCGTGCGCAAGAATAGAGCGGTGGGTACTTCGCCTTCAATCGTTCAACTTCCAGGTAGTTTATAAACCTGGGAAAAGTAACATCGCAGATCCACTTTCGAGGCTGTGCGTTACAGCCCCAAGAACAGTTGTTTAACGAAGAGGAATACATTCAGCAGTTGGTCGAATATGCCAGGCCAAGAGCAGTAACACTTCACGAAATTGACAAAAAATCGTTCTCGGATACGGACATTCAAAAAGTAAAGCAGGGACTCTTTCAAAACATTTGGGACGATACCGTATTGGGGTTAAAGGCATTCGCTTCTGAATTGTGTTTCTTTAAAAACATATTACTACGGGGAAATAAAATTGTAATTCCAAACGACCTAAAACCAGCGGTTCTACAAGCTGCACATGAAGGTCACTCAGGAATAGTCGCCATGAAAAAACGATTGAGAACTAAAGTGTGGTGGCCAAAAATCGACTATGACGCCGAAAGACTTGCTAAAACCTGTCATGGGTGTACCCTTGTTTCTGCCCCTAACCCTCCACAGCCGATGAAACGAAGAGAACTTCCTTTAGCTCCGTGGATAGACGTTGCCGTAGACTACATGGGTCCTCTACCTAGTGGAGATTACCTTTTTGTCGTAGTTGATTATTACAGCAGATACAAAGAAATTAAAATTATGCGAAACATTACTGCGGCTAGCACGATTAAAGTCCTCCAAGAAATATTTTATAGACTAGGCTTCCCAGTCTCTCTTACTGCGGACAATGGGAAACAACTAATATCAGAATATCTAAAAAGATTTTGCGAATCATTCGATATCTTACTGGCCACAACAAAACGGCGAAGTGGAAAGACAAAACAAAGATATTCTTAAACGACTGAAAATAAGCCAAGCAACACGTGGTGATTGGAAGCAAGACCTAATAGATTACTTAGTGATGTATAATAGCACTCCTCACTCGACCACTGGACGATCCCCGTCGGAACTGTTTTTTCGCCGGCAATTTAGAGATAAAATACCCAGTCTAGAAATACCAAATCAATTCACCGACGAGGAAGTTAGAGGTAAAGACAAAATTGAAAAGGAAGAAGGAAAAGATTATAGCGACAGAAAACGGGGAGCAAAGGAGAGCGATATACATACAGATAGGCGACAAAGTGTATGTTAAAAATGTGATTAAAGAGAATAAGATAACTCCGAACTTTAAAGACACTCCACATGTGGTTGTTGCGAAGAAAGATGGAGATATTCAAGTAAGAGACAATGCAGGTCATGAATACAGGCGAAACGTAATCCACTTCAAGAAAATAGGGAATGAATGGAAAATTACAGATAACACAAAAAACTACGAATCTGACACTAACTGTGGAGATACAAAATATTAACTATTAATTTAACTATATTAACTGTAGGGTAAGTTAAGTTGTGTCGTTTATCTTGTATTTAGATATTCAGTTTACATTTATAATAGGGCAAATTATGTTATATTGTGTAGTTAGTTTAGATTTAGGTTACTATTATAATTTTTATAAAAAGGAAGGGATGTAGTGTATAAACAGAGCGCATTGACAAAAAATGTTAATCGGTAAGCGTCACGAATTATCAGTTGTTACCTAAGATTTCATATCGTACAAATGTATTAAAAAGGCAGTTCGATCCGAACAATAAAACAATAAAGGTCGGTCCACCAAAAGTGTGTTTCATTTTAAAGTGAACCATTTCCCGGTCCTAAGACGAGAAAACCCGGACACTACAATTTCATTTAGCTTAGAAGTAGGTATTATTAGAGTTAGTATTTTAGTATAAGTAGATTAAGAGTTATGGAGGCAGTCCTCGTCACCAAAGTTATAAATCCATGAGACCTCCAACAACATTGGTCAACGTGAATTTTTTTTCTAATGTCTAGCACGTGTATGTTATGTACTTTTTTACGCAGATTCTAAGAATAAATGAAAATTGGCCATCAAGTCTCTGAAAGAAAAATAATTTCACACTATGTGAGCATACTTTTTTATTACTATTTAAGAAGCTGGTTAAGTCAAAAAAGAGCATTGCTATGCCGTTTGCGAGACCTAGGATCGGTTTACAGAAAGCAAAATTGAGATTTAATTAAAAATTAAACTAATTTGAATTAAGTTGCCATTTAAAATGCATTGACAAATGTCAAGTTAATTGCGATTAAAATTTAATTGCAATTAAAATGTTCTGTAAACCGGCTCCTAAAGTTTAGCGTGCTCAAATGAATCATTCAAAAGATTATTATTAATTATTGTTATTTTTGTTCTTTCAGAACCAGAACGTGCTGCGTAACAATATTAAAGACAAGTAAAAAGAAAAACTTTTTAAATAAGCGCTACAATATATTCATATTTAATTAGCAAGGAGGTGCAACGAGTAATAAAATTAATTTAGTTATTGGATTTTCTACAAAACTGAAGTGTTACACTAAAAAATGTGTTTATTGTTATTATCCACTATACAAAATAAAATTAATTTAGATATAATTTATAAAAAAAAATTAAAAAATAAAATTTGTTGTCCAGTGTAATCACTAATCACTTAATCAGGGAATTCTAAGTGTGGATACCAAACGACGACTCTAACGCTGAGTATTTCAGTGCTTGGTTATGACAAACAAAAAAACGTTTTTCGCATTTGTTGGATGGTTCTAATGACCCAGATTTTTTTTGGCAGGTCATATCGGGACCACACTGTATTGTTGATAAGGTTCTAAGGTGCTAATGTAGGATCGAAGTAGGTATTAAAAATTTGCCGCTTTTTGCAAGAAAAAACGAACAATGTTAGTATACTCATTGATATAGGCGTACTTGATTGCACCTACACTGTCAAAGATATTGAAATGAATCAAATGGCACTCCAAATGGGAAAACAAAGTGCTTCTAAAATTATTTTGCTCTGTATAGGATGCTTCATTTTTACAGTGCAGCTTTTAACATAGTTTTTTAAAATAGCACTTTCTGTATAGTTGTAGGTACATATGTACCTAAAAATTTGCACTTTTTAGGCTTTACAAATCAGTTTAGTTTTGCAATTTACCTTCAGAAAGTATTTAATTTTTTCTACAATTTGGTGCGACTGCAGGCACATTATTAAAAAATCGCAGTGCGCTTGGTTTTTGGGACTTGGTCAAGTTGGGACTTTATCCGTGGTTAAACAAATGTCTGAGGTATCTTTCAATGACAAGACCATACATTTGCATTGTAGCATCACCTTACTGTGACACATTCATTTTGGTAAACTTTGAAGGACCATAACTTATATTTTTTAAGTAGCACCCCCAATAATTTATTACTTTTTTATTTAGCGTCTTATTTTACATCTTTTCTTACCTCTTACTTTTTTTTGAAAAAGTTGATAGTTGAGGAGATAATTCGGTTTTTCTGAAAAATGCACATACAGAGCGCCCATTTTATCTGTTCCCGCCTGAAAGTTTTTGCGTAGACAACACAATAAACATTTCACAGTTAACTTCGTTTTAAGTTTCATTCTTTTTATTTTAGCAACAAAGTGGGTAAGAGTAACAGCAGAACTGTCATCGTGTCATGCACGATGTGTCATCGTAAAAAATAGTCAAAATCAAATGATGTTAAGAATTAATTTAATGAAAATACACAATATACAATAAGGATCTGCAATAAGAAAACAACTGTGGTCTGTAGTAAGTGTTCGACCTGTGTCTCTTGCCTTTCTTTATCAGTAAAAACAACACTAAATAAATTTTTTTATCATTGTGTAGATAGTACCTTATAAATGCACAAAATTGCAAACGGTGGAGAAAATTTGTTTCAAGTAAATGCTGAACAATTGTGACGTGATAGAGGTGAAATCCGTTAGGCCTTAAAATATTAAAAACGGACCCTATGCTCAGTTCTAGCTGCTTTTCGAGTTTCTGGTTAATTTGAGGATAATCAGTTAGCGTTTCAATCACCGCCGGTTCATTTTCTGAACTAGTACTGTACGAAGTCTAATTTTTTTCTGGTTAAAGTCTCCCGTTTCACGTAAATTAATTTTGAGTCTTGTAAATACATGATTTGAAGGAGTTTGTCTCTCCGGGTATAGTCTCGCATAGTGTCAAACTGCTGCTTCATAGTTTCAATTGAATGCTCTCAAAGCCATTATCATGTCGCTTTTTACTGACTTCGAATACATTTTTAAACGACAACAAGTCAACTATGCGTTAATTCTAAATACCAAAATTCTAAAAATCAAAGTTTACTTTGAATTGTACAATCAAAATTCAAGGCGGGAACAGATAAAGTGGGTACCTTGTACAATCTCTTGGATGCTAATTTACCGCGCTATGAAAAACATTCCGTCATACTAATGTCAAAATGACATTTATAGTACGTCACCTTTTAATATTCTTGCAAAAAAGAATCTTTCGCGTAAAATGCATACCTACAAACCTCATCGAGATAAATTTTTATAAAATTTTAATTTTATTTTATTTAATTTTAAGAAATTATTAAATAAAAATGGTAGTAATTTACAATGAAGAAATAAGGAAATAATAAAACTGCGGTATAACAAATTAATAGCGATAACACATTACCTATTAATTTGTAATTGTACAAAACTGTTTAAAATACCGCTTCTAATATGACAAGATTAATTCTACGAAAAGCTTTTACAATATTTTCTTGCATGTTTTCTCTGGTAGTGCTGGCGTCTTTATTTTCATTTTTATTTTATGATTTCTTTTCAAAATTAAAGTTTATAACTCGATGAGATTTGCATGCATTTTACATGAAAAATTAATTTTCACAACAAAATCAAAACGTGATATACAAAAAACGGCAGTCATGTTATGTCAGAATTTAATGTTTAACTACTGCGTTGGTATTCAAGAGATTTTATGTGTATTTTTCAGAAAGACCCAATCATCTCCTTAACTATCAACTATTGAAAAAAAAAATTAAAAGGTAAAAAAGTTGCAAAATGAGATGCTGAATAATACTCAGTAATAAAATACAGAACGTGCTATTTGAAAAAATCAAGTTATGGTTCTTCAAAGTTTACTAAAATGAATGTGTCACAGCATGCTAATGCTGCAACGCAAATGGACAGTCTTGCCGCCGAAAGAGACCCCTGACAGTTGTTTTCACACAGGCAAAATCCCAACTCAATATCTCGAAAACCAAGCGCACTGCGATTTTTTAATAATGTGCCTGCACTAAATTGGAGAAAAAATTAAATAACTTTTGAACGGTAAAAGCAAACTGCAAAAATTAATTTGATTTATAAAGCCTAAAAGTGTACATTTAAATATGTACAAAAATACAAGAGGTGCCATTTAAAAAAAACTATGTCAAAGGCTGCACTAAAAAAATGGAACACTTTGTATAGGGCAAAATAATTTTGGTCCGTGCACTTTGACTTCCCATTTGCAGTGCCATTTGGTTTATTTCGATATTTTTTTAACAGTGTAGGTGCACTCGAGCACGCTCATATCAATTACTAACCTAACAATGATTAAACTTTCCAAGTTTTAAATTGGCGCCACAACAAACTATGACGTCACGGGTCGGTTGGAGAACTGATCGCAGTGTTTTGTGCGACGAGTATTGCCATTGCCATTGCCATTGCCATTGCCATTGGCATTAGCATTGGCATTGGCATTAGCATTAGCATTGGCATTGGCATTGGCATTGTCATTGCCATTGTCATTGCCATTGCCATTGTCATTGCCGTCTCGAACTCCATGCCGTCAGGTTACTAGCTTTTGTTTATTGTGACGTCATCGTAAGAGTCGTGACATTTGTTCGCATCGTTTGAATATTTTGTACTTTTTGGTGTTTTTGAGAGTGTTATTAGGTAATTTGTTGTTGTTTACGAATTTGTTGTTTTGTGGTTGCGTTGCAGGGAATGAATTTTGTGTGTTTATAGTCTTGTGTGACGTGATTTTGACAATTATAGGTTAGGATAGTTTTACAATATTTTTGTTTATAAATTTGGTTTTATTGTTTTTAATCGTTTAATTTGGTAATAAATAAGCAGATAAGGTATATTTCAGTCTCTAAACCTAACATACTTAATCCTATTGTATTCCTAATTTTAGAAAATGCCGAATAAGTGTTGTGTTCCCAATTCTAACATGAATGGTCCTTATGTACCTATGTTTTCCTTTCCCAAACAAGAATCCCTGCGATCATTATGGTCAAGGAAGATACCCCGAACTAATTGGACTGTTATACCAAGAACAGTAGTGTTTGTGTGAAACAATTTCGGGATGATTTTATAATAAAATATCACGAAGTGACCAGAGATGACGTAGATTTCTTCCTCATATTCTTATACTTTGGATCACACTTTTACGACTAATTTAAAACATATATAGCGAATAATAATATGTTGCATTCCATAAGAACCTGTGTTGAAACTTGGATAAAACAGTCATCTTTAAGTCGCGGTTATTCAAAATTTAGGCCCGTAAGGAGAATTTTTTTGCCTCGGAAAACACAGTCTATTTGCCATGGAAGTGATACGAAATAATCAGCCATTGCGTCGCGAATGTCGTAGTTTTGTCTGCTGGCAATATTGGCGGATAATCTACCCACAGACGGCAGTGGTTCATTATTTAAATCTATTCTCCATCCACCATTATCTTGGTCACCGACATCTGTGTATCCAGGTGGACAGTACTGTGCATTACTTGAATGTGTTTTACAAAAGTTGTGTAATACTACGATGGCTTGTACCATTACATCTACATTTTTGGGATGAGCATTTATATTATGTTTTAAAATTCGCCAGCGAGCAGTTAGGATGCCAAATGCATTTTCAATCACGCGACGAGCTCTAGACAAGCGATAATTAAAAATCCGTTTTTTGTGAGTTAGTTGACGACCTGGATATGGTCTCATTATGAATTTTTTTAAAGGAAAGGCTTCGTCAGCTACGACTGCATAAGGTATCTTTACATTTGTTGCAGGTATATAATCATCTGGCGGAATATTAAGATTATTTGATTCCATAGCTCGTCCAAAAATACTCTCTTTAAAGATTCCTCCATCGCTTTGTGAACCATACGCTCCAATATCAATCAGAGTAAAAATGTAATTAGCATCACACGCAGCTAACAGAACAATGTTAAAACTGTTTTTGTAATTATAGAAGAGGGATCCACTATTTGGCGGTGCTTGAACAGTGATATGTTTTCCATCTAAAGCTCCAATACAGTTGGAAAAATTCCAGAGCGTAAAAAAATCTTTTGCATTGACTTTCCATTTAGACTCTGTAATTTTGTTCAAATATATTGGTGCAGCAAGCACTGCCCAAATGGTTTTACAAGTATTATATATAATGTTGTGGATAGACGTTAACCCCATGTGATACGACCAAGCCAAACTTTGCATAGAAACCCCTTGGGACAAATATCTGTAAAACGATTATCATTTTTGAAACACAACATTTGATAAGCAACAAACTTACTGCAAAGTTATGGCTAACTATTCTTCTTCGTTAATGGAGTCACTAATTCTGCGCCTTTTTAAAAATGGTTTTGTCTTCTCCAATAATAACTCGAATAAGACAATGGACATACGAGTATATTTGAAAAATTGTTCAGGATCTTGAGTTTTCATAGGCAGGAATGTTGTTTTATAAAAACCATTAGTTTTTATGTTTCTATATAAAGGCCTTGTTTTGTAGCGTCAGTTTCTTTTTCTTTTCAATAAAATGGTAGCAGCTGTGAGGCAAATCACTCCCAAACTTGTTAAACAAACATCTAAACTATCCATCGTTTATGAAAAAAAAATTGACAACTTATTTTTGTCAATGTGAAGTTTAAACTTTAATAATTCAATTAATAAAATGTAGCCAATCAAAACGCAACGTTTTTACTTGTAACGTAAATTTATAAATTGGAAAGACATTACGTAACGTGTACAGAGCGGCGACGTCAGCGGGACGTAAACAGAACGGGAATTTATAAATCAGGCTTTAGTTGAGACATTGCTTACGTCACAGCGCGAATTTTCTATTATTACTAAAAAAGTACCGATTTAAAATAACTCAGACCGATTGTGCTAGACATCATTTTGTGTCTACTTTCAGAATCTGCAATTTCCAAAAACTTTTACTTTTGAGTATAACACTCCATTAGCATGTGCAGTTTTGTAAAACGGTTGACAACATTGACGGTTTATTTAAAATAATGTTTTTGTGTGTCATGTGTGGTCGTGAGCATGTTGTCGTTTAGGTTGGTTCTTGTGTGAAAATCGCGTTTGCCTCATCACGGAACGCAATTATTCAAGAATGGAAAGAAGTCAGAGTGTATATGCCTTCAAATTCCCCCTGTACCTTCGTAAAGTGCACTTTGAATGTTATGTGAGACTGGAAGTGTTTTATAAAATGGAAAAGTAAAGTGCTAGTTTTGTGGACTGTTAAAATTAAGTTGTGCATGAGAAAATTATACAATATGTTTTACTTTAGAATGTATTTTGCACTACTATAATTAATAAAACCGTTTTTTTAAATAGTGTAAATTTGTTAGTCCCGTGATTAGTGATAATAATTTTACAGGTGGTATATACAAAATTTGGGTATATTTATTCAATTTTTGTATAAAACCAGTAATGCAAACTAATAAGGGTACATACATAAAATATGCAATGTTCAAATTGCGCGCGGTTTTTCAATTTCCAATATGGTGGATTTAGTTTCTCACCCGACCGCACGTGGCGCTATCAGCATTAATTTGTTTCCTTAAAATAACACGGCGCTGTCACTTCTTAACCTTCAAAGCCAGTAGATATACTAAAGTAGCGACACGGACCTTGACAGGGCAACAATAACGATTATATACTCTAGAGAGGGCGCAACTATCGAAATTCGACATATACCGCATTATTTACATAAAATGCCTAGCCTTGAAAAGCCTTAGTAAGTGCGTTTTGTCTCTGTTTCTACGTTTAATCTTCACTAAATGAAATTGCTAAAGGGGATGCTCAAAAGAGATATTCGTTAAAGGTCACATTAGATGATAGATTTAAATCTAGAATGTATTTAAACAGGCAGTTTACTTTTCCAAGGCTCGACATTTTTTGTAATAACGCTGTAATTTTAAAGGTTCGTCAAATTGTCAGTAATTTTGAACATACGTCAAAACTGTCAAGATTCTCTCACTTTTGAAAAATTGGTAAAGAGTACAGTGATTCTGGTGTTCATCTGTAGTTTTACTGTGGTTATTGGTTATGAACAGATTCCATGGAACTTTCAAACCTGTGCTTCAATCATGTAAATAATAAATCGACACCAAAAACAATAAACAAAGGGGCCTCCAGACTGTTCAAAGTCGTCCACATTACGAAGCACGTCTGTGTGAGAATACTAGAAACTCATTCAAACAAAATTTGTTTAAGAAATGTAAAGTGGTAGGTATCAACTTGAAAAAGAAATGTCTAAGATACGAAATTTTCATTAAGTATTTCAGGTAGATTTAAACAATACTTCCTTGAAAATTCATTCTAAATTATTAGATTAGATGGGAAAGAATTTAAGACCGCTCTGCTTACACTGACCTTCGTTTCACAATATTTAATGCATCTAAATCTGGGAATTGTAGCGCATCGAAGTTTAGTGGACTTTTTATAGCCACTTATTTACAGCAACGATGTTATACAAAATTTAAATAATAAAGAGAAATTCAGGTTGTATTATTTCTATTTCTTAGGTAATATCGAGGTGTAAACCGTACCCCAAATTTTGTACACCAGATGGTTTCCTGTGATTTAATCATGATTCCATCTGATTTTCCCTAAATTTTTAAAGTGATTTCCGTAAAATTTCTTGATTTACTCAATTTTGTACACTGATTTCCTCTGCGGTTTACCTCTCGGGTAATATTGAAAACATTTACTTTTCTTGTTGCGAAAGATGTCTTGGTTTCATAGCAGTTGTTAATAGTGTTGAGGGAAAAAATTAAATTTAATTTAAAAAAAAAATAAATCGACCAATTTAAAATCCTGGAGTAATTAAATACGATAACCTGTAAAAACACTAAGGGAGCAGTTTATTAAAATTAGAAATGTAGGTAACAAACTTTTCTGAGTTCAACAACTATTATTTAGAAACGTGTTCTTGGATTTTTCGTTAAATACAAAGTTCAAATTCCTTTAAGAAATGAATTCACTGTTGAAGCGCCAGCACCTTCTTCGAAATGTCCATAAGAGGTGCTGTATTCTGCGCATTCTAAAAGCCTTTCTCATTGCAATGTTCAGTTGAATTTAGGAACTATATGATTTATTTTTACATGAGTGAAGCACAGGTTTAAAGGTTTTATGGTATCTGTACACATAAACAGTAATAACCAGGGTCAAATTATAGACAATCACCGAATTTATTGTTCTGATTCACCAATTTTTCAAACGTGAGAAAATCTTGACATTTTTGACGTACGTTTTTGAATTTTGATGGTGGAGCCATCTGTAGAGTGTATAATCGTTATTGTTGCCCTGTCAAGGTCCGTGTCGCTACTTTAGTATATCTACTGGCTTTGTTAACCTTTATATTCTTTGGTATTGCCACTGTGTGGTGTTGTGTTGCAACATGAGAGGAAAACAAAAACATAACAAGTTTGCTTTGTATATACCAAGTTGCGTAAATAATTCCGTGCTAACACCGAACAAATTTTTTATTTCTATGGCACGTGATGAAATGGTTTAAAGCTGTAAACCGTCTAATGCCGACTTCAAAGGCTCTGTATTATTGCTGTCAAGATAATTTTAATGTACGTTGTCTACAAAGTATATGAGTTGGCAATATTGAAATGTTTATCAATCAGCAAGTGAAACATAACCTAGTGCACTGTAAATAAGAATACAGTAATACCTCTCACCAACTGACGAGGAATCTTTAATTGTCCGTTATGGAGCGGTGGTCATTCATGGGAGCTTGGCAAAATTAATATAAAAAATTTATTGTTTTTTTAATAAACATTGGTTTACCTATTTGTGTATATGACAAAGTGACCACAAAAAGGTAGTTTGGATGTGCTAATCCCTCAACGTAACATTACCAAATTAAAAAAAAATTCGTTATTTATAGAGTTACGAAAGCATCATTCAATAATTTTTCACATGGTATAGAATTCCAGCTACATATTTTTAGGAGTTCCAAAATATTCTGCTCAAGAAAAGTACTTCTTTATACAGCGTGTTGGGGAATTTCCCTTTTATAATGTTTTCATCAATCTTTTTATCCGGTTTTTCTATTTTTTTTTGCATGCAATCATCGATATTTAATTCTGGATTTTCATCCATTTCTACATATCTCGTGTTAGTTCATAGAAGAATTTTGCAACGGCGCATTTGAATTTTTTGGAGTGAAATGGAGCACAAATTGAGGGTTTCTGGTGGGTTATCTTAGCTCAAAACGTGTCGCTGGGATTTAGTATTTAGAATTCTTTTCTTTTACGGAAACTCTCAATTTGTGCTTTATTTTTTAACTCCGAAAAATTCCAATGCGGTGTTGCAAATCTACTATGAACTGAAACGGGATAGATGTAGTCCTTGAAACAAATATTCGTTCTTTTCACCACCACGTTTTCACTCTGTTCGTTGTAAGAGGTAAATTTAAATGAGATTGTGGTAACTGGAGAAAATTGTATTATCCGCGTCCGCTATACAGAGGATCTGTATCTTTCTCTATAAAGTTTTTTTTACATTATTTTCCAATGCATTTGTTAAGTTCCTATAATGATATCCGTTATGGAGAGGTATTCGTCATCTGGAGGTGTCCGGCAAAGGAAGTTTTACTGTAGTAAATTCTAACGAATGAATGAAAAAAGTTGAAACGTTTTCTTTGTACACCATTAAATTTTTATTATGATCATCGCAAAGCTCAAACCCTTTAAGCTAATCACTCAGGCTAGCTTATTGTGTGATTTATTGCAGACAGGCTGTAGTCTTTCAAATGAACCGATCGGTATCGTAAATATTTTCGCGTCAGCCTTGTCAAAACTACATAGGTTACCCGTAAACTTTTGGTTATTGTAAATTGGTTGTGTCTCACCCCTAAGATTTTCGAGCATGATATCTCAGATATTTGTCAACGGATTTTTATGAAGTTTAAAATATAGATATTTTAGAAGGTAAAGATTAAAATCCTAACAATGCAACACTTAAGTTTAAAAAACGTGATTTTTAAATGCCTTTTTAAAATGTTAAGGCTTTTAAGAATTATATTAGAAAATTAATCGTCAATAACAAATGCTGTAAGAAAAAACTCGTTCGTGAAAGACGTCTGTTTTACAAGAAATATGAAAAACAAACTGTTAAACGTGGATACAGTCGCAAAAGCGTAGGTCCTATGAAACAGATGCGCATTATGAACGGCGAAAGGTAAAGACCTTTAGAGCTGTTAGAGGCTGCCAACCTATTTCTGCTAAACTCAGGAGAAAACGTACAATTTAACGCAAACAATGGGTCATGGTTCAGCAATAGACTTAACACTTTGCAGTCACTCACTCATTAGCTCCCCTCTTATTATGGACAGTCGACTCTGCATTACACAGCAGTCATCATTATCCCATAAAACTAAATATCTCTCACTTGGAAAAGAGTAAAATGGTATCTTCTTCAAAGTAGAAGCTGGAAACAGCAAATTGGGATGCTTATGCATAAGACATCGAACATGCTCTGGAGAACAATATCCAATCGGAAGATGTAAAAGTTCTTGAAAAACTTACTGATATTATCTTATCAGCTGCACATCGGCAGGTTGGAAAGATCCCTTTAAATCTCACTCATCCACAAGAAGAGTACCATGGTCGAACGACGAATGTACGCAAGCTACCCGAGTATGTAAGACAGCTTTTAATAACATTTCAGAATTTAAAAGAGCCCGTGCTAAACAAAGATATACAATTAAAAAAAGTAAAAAGGAATACTGAGCTAAATATATTTCGAAAATAAGGGCATTGAAATTTGCAACAAAGATGGCATACTTACTTATGACGATAAACTAGTTAGCGAAATCCTGGCAGACCACTTCCAGGACGCCATTTAATAAAAAAAAAATCTAAGTCACCGACAAATACGAATAAGAGTAAATGGGATACTATAAGACCCTAGAGAACTAGAAAATAGATGCCTTTGGGGCTACGCTATTTCTAATAGCTAAAATTAACGTCTCATTATGTGTCTCTTTTCCCATTTCTCTATCAATTTTTGCAGACGATAGAGCAATGCTTTATCAATTGTTTCAAAATTTTTCAAATACTTTCAAAATTTGGATTAAGTTTTTAAGAACAAAATCTAATTTGTTTTGGATCAACCGAGCGATTTGGTTAATTTTTTGTGTGGCCATCTACTTTTCAGGGTTTAATGATTTAGTAGTAATTTGGCTTAATTTTAAATAAAAGAAATGTGTTTTTAAATTACATTTTTTAACTTGAGGTCATTTTTGCCCCTAATTTAAAGACCACTGCGTAAAATATGTGCATTCTAAATTTCATAACAATCCGTCGACAAATAACTGAGATTAATCTCGAAAGTCTTACCTGAGACACCCTGTAAATTCAAAATTGCGAATCGCTGAACAAAAATGAAGACAGATTTGGAAACGCTCGATAATTTTATCAAATAGGAACACTTAATTTCTTTTTAGTAAGGTGAAAAGTTCCCAATAAAGGTCGAAACTAAAGTTTTTGTAATTTGCCACCAGTTTGATTATTTAACATACATATTAACGAACGCAACGTCATCATGTGCGATGTCTTAATAATTAATTATTATCTGGTGAAGCATTTTACGAAAAGTTTTATGTTGGCACTGTTGGCAGGACTCAAATTTCATAGTCGACTTACTGATGAAGTGATGACTGATAAGGAACCATTTTTGAACAGTGAATATGAAGTAATTGAGCATCACGTCACTTTATAGAAAAATATCGAAGCTCAAAAAAAACAGTTTATATTCCTGGTCAGAATAATTTTCATTTATTGAGCTCTTATAGGGGGGCTAATGCCATTAAAAATTTTGAAGTTGTTTGTATTACAAAGGAAGTTAGTGCTACAACTTTCAAAAGTACACTAAAAGGTTCCCCCTGTAAAAAAAACCTGTCTCGGAATTTTCTGATTTTTTGTTTATTCTCTGAGATATTCAGATATTCGTTTTTAAAAAATTACCCTGTATTGATTTCGTTAGTCTTATAACTTATAACTGACAGACAATTTGTTTTGCATACTTTTTCCGTAAAAATTATATTGCTTTTTTAAAATATATCGGGTGTGTCAAAAGTCGCGAACACGCTCTTGACAGTAGATACTCGTGGCCTTAATGACCACTAAAAAAACAATAAGAAAAATCATCGCCGGCTTTATAAAATGACTTTACCTCACCTGGGCATTTGTCAAGTTCAAGTGATTCCCGATAGAGCTCCAATTAGCGAGGAATATTTGCATGAGCGTAGTCAAGGGGGGCAGAGTTTGGGGGTGTCCCTTGAATAGAACAAGAAAAAATATTTTTCGCGATTTACTCAAAATTTTGAGGGTGCATTGGCGAAACAGATTTCAGATTTGGATTCATCTCACCAAAACACAAGAACAACACATGTCTGGTCAAATGTACAGCCCATTTTTCATTTTTATTTGCCAAATTACGCAGTCATTCCATAAGACCACAAGTGACGCATTCAGACAAACACAAAACACAACCACAAAATCACCTTTTTCAACCATTTTGTTTCGTTACCATGGCGCATGCGTTGTAATTACCTACTGTTGCTGTGTTCTGTTTGATTGTTTTTCGTATAGGTATAACCTTATAATAAGAATTCGTAAATCAGGGCCATGGATATTAGGAAGTTTTTTAGTAAGTACCTTGAGTTATTTACTCATAACAATTAAAGTCGTTTCCGCTGAGAGTTGTTGTGCGTTTAAAATTCAGCTGTCGTATTAACATAAAATATGTATTTCTAGAAGTGACTACTAAAACTAAAAGGAAGCGCGTTGATACAAGAAGTTTAAGTGACGAAGAAGAAGAGCCATCTCCAGGCGGGGGAGAACCGGAGTGCTCAGAGCCTCAAAAGGTCCCTCAAACTATTACTACACCTTCGACATCGGCGATTCCTTTTGACCTAGACTTTGACGTGTTTGAATCTCAAGCAGGGTCTTCGAGAACAGCTTCAGCTATAGATTCCATTCGGATCAAGACTCTTACCCCCACAATGACATTGGTAATTTCGTTGGAAGAGCTTCCCTTATGACGTCATCACAAAGAATGGAAATGCTTCAACGCTGCTGGGTCCCATCTAAATCTTACAATTTTAATGAAGATGCCAAAAATTTACAACGGAAATTTCGATATGAGTGGTTAGAGCTTTACAGTCCTTGGTTGCAGTATTCCAAAAGGCTAAAAGGTCCATTTTGCCTTTTTTGTGTTCTATTTCCACCAAAGGTAGCACATGGTATACTAGGCTCACTCATTGTGAGGCCGTTTTTGAAGTATAAAAACATGCATAATCAGTGCAAAAGCCATGCAGATAGTCAGTGGCACAAAGAAGCAACAACAGCAGCTAGAGCATTCATCAAGGATATTCCGGTTATTGAACAGTTAAACTCAGCCTATCAAAAAACAATTGAAGAAAACAGAAAAGTGTTATCATCAATAATTTCTACAATTATATTTTATGGAACACATGACCTGCCTTTAAGAGGAAAAAGTTTAACCGACGGCGTCTTCTTTGACTTAATTCAACTCAAAATTGAAGCTGGCGATGAAGCTCTAAAAAAACATATTCAAGAAGGAAAAAAAACGCTACGTACATGTCGCCTCAGATTCAAAATGAAATTATTTGTATCTGAAAGTAATAAAGAAGAGCAATTGTTAAGGACCTTAAGAAAGCTTATGCATTTAGCATTCTAGCCGACGAAAGCGCAGACGTGTCAGGAAAATAGCAACTCTCTATAGGAGTCCGTTTCTTCGATGAAGAAAATATGAAGATTCGAGAAGAGTTTCTAGGATTTGTGGCGGTGGATCGAATGGATGCCGAAACTATTGCTAATGCAATAAAAGTATTTATTGAAGATCTTAATATTGATCCTGAGAAGTGCGTCGGGCAAGGGTACGATGGTTGCTCAACGATGGCGGGTAAAGATGGGGGCGTGCAAAAAATATTACAGAACAAATTTACCAAGGGATTATTTTTCCACTGCTCTAGTCATAAGCTGAATCTTGTAGTCAACGATTTGAACCATGTCACGGAAGTGCGAAACACAGTATTAACAATAAAAGATGTTATAAACTTCTTTCGTAAATCAGTGTTACGAAAAAAGTATTCGCCTAATATCCCTCTCTTTTGCGAAACAAGGTGGTCTCAAAAATATAAAAGCATTGGTGTTTTTAATCTTAACCTCGTGGCTATTGTGGAGGGACTTCAGAAGTTGTCTGGAGAAGGAAATGCTGCCACGAGAACAAGGGCATATCAGCTGTACTCAGCAGCAACAAAAAGGACTTTTATATTTTGTATGTGCCTCATAGCAAAATACTCTGCCCTATTAGAAACTGTGGTAAACACTCTTCAATCGAAAGCTCTGGACTTGGTAAAATGTTCACAGCATATTAAGCGAATCACATCACTTATCACTACGCATCGTGCTAATGCTGACAAACACATCAACAATTTCATTGATGAGGCCAAGAAAATTAGTGAAACCTTAGGATGTGAGCTAAGCCTTCCTAGATATACTCGATCGCAGCAGCACCGCTCTAATCCTCCAGCTAGTTGCCTTACCGAATATTTTAAGAGAGCCATATTTATACCATACTTGGATTCATTCGAGAACTCACTTAAACGACGTTTTTCTGATGAACAAACGCCAGCGTTTGCACTGCAATTGTTACATCCCTACCTAATGGACACATTAGAGGAATTGAGAAAAGCAACAAAACAAATCGCCGTCTTTTACAATTTATCTGAGCTCCAAAATGAAACTGAGTTGTGGTTTAATCTGTGGAAACAGAAAAACATGGAAAAACAAGACCTGAAAACACTAGACCTTATTCATGTCTTAAAGGAAACAACGCACTTTTTCCTACAGATAAGGCAGGCGTTGATGATTTGCTTGGCACAGCCGTGCACAACAGCTACGATCGAGAGGACATTTAGTACCCTAAGGCGTGTGAAGACATGGTTAAGATCTACTATGGTTCAAGATCGTCTTAATGGACTCTGCATGCTAAAAGTGCACAGAAACATAATAAAAAACGATGAACATTTCAAAGATAATGTCCTTTCACGATTTTCGGAGGACAAACGAAAATTGTGCTTAACTTAACTGTAAGAGTACAAAAACCATAGTATGTATTTGCGGCTGCTATGCTTTTTACTTTTGGTAGGTGCTAATGTAAATCCAGCTTAAGTATCATTGTCAATGGTTACTTTGGCGTTGTATCTGTAGAGGTTCATACCTCCCACCCCTTTAACCTCATTTTGCCCCCCTCTGTTTAAAATCCTGGCTACGCTCTTGAATATTTGACACATCCTGCTTTTGACGGTAAATTGTTTTTCAAAACTTCAAAATATCCTTTGCATATTTTGTTTCGTTGTATTCTTCTTGTCAAGATTTTGTTAGTTTCGTTTTCCTTTGTTGATTTAGTTAGTTCGTATTTCGTTGTTCTTGCGTTTAAAAATTGTCATTGTTGACAGCTCATTAATAACTTGACACTCTTAGCAGTTGACGACAGAAGTTGACGAACTACACATAGCAACGCGCGGAATTCAGGAATCACTGTCTCAATGCATTTTTTACGAAATGCCCAGGCGGGATATTCATACACTTCATTAAGAAGGCGGTGCTAAAAACCCAGGTAATTTTGTTGGTTAATGTTGACAACCTAGTTTTTTTGACAATTATCTGACAGAACTGTCAGTGTCAATCGGCACCTATTTCAAGTGCATAATTTAATTACGAACCTTTAAAGGCTTTTGTACCAGCCCTGATATGTGGCCCTTTCGAACACCTTTCGAGTAATGTACAAACATAGCTTTAAAAAAAGCCAGTGCAAGTAAGTAATTTGAGATCTCACTATCCTTCGCCCAATTTTCAAAGTCCACGTATTGCAAAATGTCTTGGACACTTTCAGAATACATTTGTACGAATAAACTAATGACGGTCCAAATTATTAATTACATTTCACTGTCTGTGCGCAAATGTTGTCAACTGCCACTAAATTTTGAAATTAATTTTTTTGGTGCAAAAAGTGCGAAGTAGAACAAATACTGTATGATATCTCGTTTATAAGGCATATTGTCGCACTTACTCTATTATAGCACTCCTTGCGGCGCTCGTCGTGCTCTAAATTGGTGCGTGCGACAAAATGCGTCTTATAAAACTCGTCTCATAATATACTATTTTATGGCTCTGTTTAGCTGCTCTGAAGTGCCTGTCCGCAACTTTTAACCCGATATATTATGCACATTCTTTTAAATTAAAATCTCACGAAGTTATGCTCAAATAGAGCCAAAATTGAAAATGACATTATTAGTGAGTTTTCTCATAAGCAATACCGGGTGCTCAAAAACCGGCTCACAAATTTAATGGTGTGTGGTAAAAAATTGTTTACATATGAAGGTAAAAATAGTAATGTATTAAAGTTATTGATAAATAACGAATTTGAAATAACCGATATGTGGCAACGTTGTCTAACAGTCGTGATCGCAATAGAATTTGATCAACAATAAAAATAAATAATTATTTAAACGGTTTCCTAGGAAATAATACCCAATGTTGGCACATCTACAAATTGTGTTTTTTTGATTGAATTTAATTCTTTTAATTCAAAAAATTGCTAAAGTCTGATAATAAATTATTATTATTACATATTATTATTATTATATTATTATTATTCATCGTTTTGTTAGGGAACGGTTACTTAGTGTGAAACATAAAAACATAAAACAATAATGAAAACTGAAGAAGTTAACAAAATAAGTTTGTAGCTTCAGATTTTTTAAAATATGACTAGGAATTTTTGCAATATTTTTTTTCGTAATCTACACATGCTTCTGAGTTGGTGCACCAGTTTTGAGCGCCCTTGTATAAGTTTATTCTCGTTATACGAGTAAAAATTCGGTTTAATTTTTTTTTTTTGATTTGAATGAGATTGGTCTCTGTACTTAATTGTGTTGCCAACTCATTATTGATCACTTTGTATTTTATCTGTTGCTTTGATTATTATTTTTCTACACTTTTTATAGTTAGAACATGATATGGAAAATTATTGTCGGTATAAACTAGTTGAAGGAGTAATATTCATGAAAAAGGGCGTTCTTCCTCATATTTTTGACCAGTCCGATATCAAGAATGTTGTAGAAAGTTTGGATGAAGAACAAGCACAACGTTCATTTTTCGAATTTATCTCTTGTGCAAGTATACTATCTAATGAAGATGAAGAAAACCGAGATGAAATTTTCGCCAATCCTTCAAATGAAAATAATCAAATTCTAATGAGCGATAATATTTAGGACAATTGTTCAAATGAAAATGGACAAAGTCTAACGCAAGATAAAATTTTATTCATTCCTGTAAACTGTTCTTCAATAAGCAACATCCCCAGTAAATGTATTTCAACAAATAATTCGAACATTTTAATAAGTGTCTTTGATTTTAGGTATTTCTATAAAGGCAAAGAAAACAAGAACTGTTGGAATACAATTTCAGCCCTACTTTTATAGCAAGGGTGTACAGTTTCAGCCCTGCCTACGTAACAAAGGTATACAATGTAATTTTGAAGATTACATAAGAAATGCATCTAGTTCTGCAACATGAAACATGTCTAAAGCTGCTCAAAACTGCAGGAGTTCACACGATGAAACAAGTTTTGTAAGTGTGGAAGGATGTGGCCTCAAACATGATTCTGCTACAGACTGATCCAGAAATACTGGTCTGTTGGCAAACTGGACATACATTTTTAAGGATACCAATGGAGTACGCTTCCAGTTAACAACAATTTAACATTCTTGTGGGGTTGTACGTCAAATAATTATCAAGAAAAATCTAATTCCGTTGCAAGGTTGCAAATTACGAGCGCAAATACTTTCAAATGTGTTGCCAACAGACTCAGTATTTCTGGATCAGTCTGTATTTTTTCAATAGGCACAACAAAGGGATCTTGCTTCTCCAAATGTTTTGTTTAGTGCTGCGAACTGCAGCAGTTCATATGATGGATCAAGTTTTTTAAGTGTGAAAGAAGAAATGATATATGTACCAGATACAGAAGCAAAACTATGATTACTTACGCGTAATAATTTTTAATGGTACTAACAAGAAAATATTTTAAACATTCCACCTGTTATCCGAAATTCCATTCCAATCCTGACTTCCTTTTCCACTTTTAAAAAATATAAGAGTTCAGATAAGAATTAAAAAAAGAAAATTTGTTTTTAAAATCTTGTCAAAAAAGAAGCATTTTCACGTTATAGCATAATTTTGAAATTTTTGGGTGTAACTTGAAATATATACACTAGGAAAACTGGGAAAACTGAGTACTTAAGTAGTTTGATGTGAGTGACTTGAAAATTCGCTCTGCCTACTAGACTAATATCATTAATAAAAATAAATATATTTCTTTGTCAAGTTCAAAGTCTTATTGTGCAAATTAATATCATTAATAATAACAAATATATTTCTTGGTTAAGTTGAAGGTCTTATTATGCAAATTTGTTAGAAGAATTCAGGTCTGCCACCATAACTCAACTCCACCTACTGAATTTGGTTAATAAAGGACTACTTACAACAAAAGCCAAAAATGCTAGAAAGTGATTTTCCGAAAGTCATTTTAAATACGGTAAGAATAAAGTGTCCCAAAAGTGGCGCACCAACTAATAACCTTGTAGTTTGTTAGGTAGGTCATAACATAAAGGATTCATAAAAATTAAGAAAAAAAAATTCATTTTATGTTGTGAGTTATCGAACTGTGTAGGTATATATTTCGAGTGGCATACGTTGGTATGTAATATTTATTTACAGCCCACGGACTGTAAGTACAATATTGTTGAAAGGTCACCATCATGGAAACTTGCACCTGAGTAAAAAGTGCTGCTTACAGTCAATGATGACGTACAGATATTTCTCCTTTACGTAGAAAAAATGTAGGTATTATGCTATACGTAGATACAATAGTAATCTCTATTGTTAGAGGACGAACGTCTAAACCCAAGGTCCCTTCATTTTACCAAATAGATTTAATCCCTTTCACAAAAAACGGGCATGGGACGACTCATTTCAGAGCTGTGCCTGTCAATCAACCGTGTAACAAATACAGAATGGAGAGGCTTTGAAGTTAAAACCAGCCGTGATGTAGGTTTCATGACGTTAAAATTGAAAAAAATAATAGTAAATTATGTATAGTTATTACATACAGGATGTTCTGCCTAAGCCCCACATTAGAAGTATTTAGAACTTTTCTTTTTGGAGTGTATCCTAGACAACTTCAATAAGAATTAAGTCCGAAGGTATTTTGTTCTGACCACAGTAAATCAGAAATTTCCTTGCCTACGTTGGCAATATCTTGCATAAAAACCCAACTATCACTGTAATTCTGAGTTAAGCCAAGGCAAGGATAACGAATAAGATCCTTCTACCAAATTGCCGTTAAAAAGAGTTTAGTCAAAACGCGTAGCCAGACTTTCATGGGCTCAGGAATTTATTGCTTGCAATTTTCAACAGTGAGCTAATGTTTTCTTTACTGATGAATCCTGATTTGGAATCCACCCGGATTCAACAAGATTGCGTGTTTAAACAGAATCTGGCAGAGAAAATCTTTTCCAACATATCCAGGAGTGTAACTTACTTCAGTGAAATAATCATGACCGCCCCTGTCTATATTTCTTAAAAAAAACGCTTACTGGTTAATTCCAAAAATTAAAAAATTCCATACTCTAACAAAGTAAAAAATAGGTATGTATCTGCTCTTAATCTTAACTCCATGAATTTTATCAGTTGATTTTCTTTAAATTCAGTAACATCCTTAATTTTTTCAGTGTATTTCAATGAAATAGCAAACATTTTGTTCTAGCACAAGTTCTCTACAAATTCAAGATTAAAAATAAACTTAATATTCCTGAAAAAGTTCTTTCTAATGTTACCAAACATGCACTAGATTTTTTTAAACGTCTCCTCTATTTTTCAAGATATCTAAAAAAAATCACTCACAATTTATTCAAGAAGTTTGTCTATTTTAATGAACATATTTACACTTTTTTCTGAGACTTTCGAGCCTGTTATCTCAGTAGATTTAAAATGCAGATATTTTAGAAAGCTAAGATTAAAATCCTTTTAACTCATCTTAAAAACGCAATTTTTACATGCCTTTTTAAGATGTAAAGTCATTTATGACATATTAAAAATTTAATCGTCAATAAAATATGCTGTTAGAAAAAACTCGTTCGTGAAAAACAAACTGATAAACGTGGGTACAGAGCGTAGGTCCATATGAAACCGATGCGCACTACCACTGAATTTTGGTTACTTCCAGGGGCGATGAGCCCACTGGAAGTTTTGGGAATTTTCCCGGCCGACCACTGCCTAATGGGTTGCTTGACCATCGGCTGTCAGCTGATGGGTCGCTATGAAAAATATCATCTCATCTTATTATTATTTAAGATTTTCTATAACCAGAAATGCACTCACTACGTAATCAAAACGGACAATTTGTTTCAGGATTTACTGGGGAAAAATACACTTTCAGACTGAACAAATAAAAAAATAACAGTCGTTTGGAGTGTCGAGATTTAAGAGAGCGGCACCTTTATTATAATTACCTACACTTGGTCGTTTTAAATGATTTCAACCTGCTTTATTGAAAATAAAATATTGTTATTGGGGCACATGAGGCATCGGTGGACGTGACGTGATGTTACACGAGCGGCGCAGAAGGCGAGATCTATTGAATCGGCATCGAGGTGTGGCACGGGTGACATCGAGAGGCAACTTATTTAGTGAATTGAATTGTGATTTATTTAAAATTAAAAGTAAAACTGAGTGTAACAATATTAAGTTACTAATAAATTAACTAAATATGCTTACTTATTACAAAATCACTTGAGGTGTACTTTTTCGAAGCGAAATAATAAACAAAATTCAATTTCAAATTTGCGTTTGCATCAATATTTTCGGTCACGTCCACGTGTCAATCTTTCAGAATTGTAATAAGAGTTTTAATAAAAAACGTAAGTATATCGCATCGCTTCATCTCGTTGATTTGGCAATAAGTGAATACAAAATTTCTTAAAGTTTAGACTAACTATAAATGATATGTAAGTGACTGTATTTTATGAAAAAATCGTTTCTACAGCTCTTACGACTATGGTGATGAAATTTTAAATTTACACTTTGAAAGAGTATCTCAAACATTTTTTTATTGATTATAAGGCAATTTTATGCTGTTATTTTCGATAAATTAGTCAATACCATTTTTTATTGAAAAGAGAATTCATATGTATTTTAGTTGTGTCACGCCTTGCGTGATTAGGGGTTTGCTCAGGTGGTAGAAAAAAGGCGAATTTACAAAAATAGTTTATTTATACAAAATTAAAGAAAAGAAATACTTACTTTTTAAGAATTAAACACAGTGCAACCAGTAACTCTAAACGGCTCGTTCATACGTCACCACATCCCAAAAAGATGACGATACGCAGGGGTCGCTCACGCCACGCACCCAACGACTGACTGTCCCGATTACGGGAATAATAATAAACACAATTTTGTCCTCGTTTTGAGTGTGTCGTAATTTGAATCCAATTGCCGAACCTCTAAACAGCTAACTTGCAAGTTCCAATAATTGCATTACAAAATACTCCTGCGTGACATGTGCCCGGCTCTTCGAAATTGTCGCCCCGACAATTGTTCCTATATCTACCCTAACAATCACAATCTAAAAATTTTCCAACATCCCACATAACTGCCATCCTTCAGTTCTTCCGTTACATGGACCAGGGAAAAGCTTCAAGATCGGCGTAAAAAACTCTTCTACTTTTCTGACTCACCGTCGTAGAACACTCTATCCTAACGGCCCGATTTTGCTTTTTTTTTGACGTAATATCGACTTTCTACCAGGAGCTTTGGCTATGTATCCTCTTCAATTGTAGATAGTAACTAATTGTCGACAATGTCCCAGGGAATGTCGATACTTTTAAGACTTTAAGGACATTTCTTCATCTTCTTCTTTTTCTTTCTCTTGGGTGTACAGCTGATGCCTTCTGGCAAGTTGGTGTTTTGCAGCCCGAATTTGAACGGTGTCGTCAAGGGGTTATGTTTTACTGCGATAGTCCCGCTTCCCTTTCAGCCATCCCTGGTCAGTCCACACTTGATCCCTCACAAGCTCAGGGATTTATCCTCTCTCGGTGTCTTCTCGTGGGTGTTGTAGCGCAAAAACAGCGACAAAAAAACAAAAAACATCAATTTAATTTTTTTTATATTTAAGCATCCAATAAAATAACAAATTATTAAGTATTAACTCTACATTTCCAGAACCCCTAGGACTAAACAGACTGGCATGCATTTTTTTTTGTTTCCGATCTTAAACTTATCTGATTTGTTTATTAAGACATTTTGCCTAGCAGCGACTTTTTTGGCCAACCACTGTTAAACAAAACACCCCAATAAATGGTTTGGACGTCCAAATTTACAACTTAAGTTAAAACAATACTGTAATTAATTATGATATGGCCGTTACTTTGTGAGCTCACATTTTTACCTCTATTTCTTTACTTTTTCCCTTGTGCACTTATCATTTTAAAAGAAAAAATGTGTTTTCGACGTCACATTCCTAAAAACCCTATAAAAAATAAACACAAGACTGTCGTCTTAGCGCATCGGCCTATGACAAAATCCCATAAAAGACTTCTATTCCTGGATAAAGTTTCACACCTAAAGTTTCATTGTTCCAAACCAGCTAAAAGTGACAGTCCTAAAAAAAAATATTAAAACTTTTCACAAAATTTTTCCTAATTATCTACAAATTACGTAACCAAAAAAAAACCCCAGTGCTCCAATTTTCTTCTCTTTTTACAGATTTATCTGTTCCTTTTCTTCTTTTGTAATCTAAACCCGATTCTAAATGTAATTGTTTCGTTCCGATAAATCTATGAATACAATTCGGATTCCTACACTGCATTTCATAACGTCTAATTTTTTTTGAGAAAATAAATTTCTTTCCACCAATTCTAAACCTATAGCTTGCGTATCTTTTTCTACAGTCGTCTGTCCTCTTCTGATTAAACCTGTCGCATTCAAAAGTAGTCAACATTTTTTCATCCAACTGCACTATAAAAATTTTTTTTGTTTCTTTTAAAAGGGATTTTGGTTTGTTTCTCAACCCAGACAATTCTCGCAATTGACTGATTGTTTTAGAAAGACCTATATTTCTTCTGGTTTCATATTTCTTTGTATTGAAATTTCCTTTTTTGCAAAATTGTGTCCCATTTCTCTTCACTAGGTCAAAGCCATTTCGTAGGTCATGGTTTGTTATGGTGTTACGTTTAGCATCATCAGCGAATAGAGTAAGTAGATATGCTGTACCGGTTCAGATTCACTTCGTCTGCACATGCGCCATTTCAGGGATTCCCCGACGCAAAATATGGGAATCCCCTGATGTTGATGCTATTTTCGGATTATGATGTCATGGCTTGTCTTTGTAGACAAGTAGACTCATATGAGATCTAAAACAGAAACCTGTTCCCATTTCCTCATCAAAAAGTATGTGCCCTTTCTCACTGTTTACACGCAAAGTTTCACCTGTAGTCATTACATCCTTAAATGGGGTTGGAAAATATTTGAATAGTGTACTAGCATAAATTTGTCAAAAAAAGGAACAATTGTACTTCAAAATCATCGATATAATCTAAGCCCAAAACGGTATTACGATCATAATAATAAATTTGTATACTTGAGGTAACACTTATTATTCTTTAATCAATTTAGGAGATTGAATCTTACTTTTAACAAAAGTTTCAACTGTTTCAACATCTCGACCGATATGAAGTTCCGTGGAGACCATATTGCCACGATATACAATATTCAATCAGTATATACGATATACTCATGATCCAGTGTGGGGGATTTACCTTCTTTTTTATTTAATTGTAATTAAAGAATGAAAGCCAGCCGTTATAGTTTCTTATCGAAAGAAATGTGATTGGGTTTCAATTAAAACTATAAACATGAAAGACACTCGTCACCGCCGCCTACGCCACAACCGCTTACACCTTTATCACATGCCTGCTGCTGGATACTCCATGCTGTTGCAACTTATATGATCCTGATACATTCTCTTATATTTTCTTCATTAAATGGACCAAATTAAGGAAACCAAAAAGGCTTAATTTATATTAATCATGTCGTAGGCCAAGAATTGTAATATTATACATAATATAATATAAACATTGACTCATCGATCCGGAAATAAGTGTGACATCATAATCTAAAACCAACCATGACATCATGGTAATACCAAAAGGAGATTCCCATAATGTCTAATGTGGGATTCCCCAGGGAATTTCCATACTGACGTCATAATCCAAAAATAACTGTTACATGATGATACAAAAATAGCACTGACATCGGGGATTCATATAATTTTCAATGTGGGATTCCCCAAAGTGACGCATGCGCATACAAATTCAAACCATGACATCATCATCCAAAAATAGCATCAACATTGGGGGATTCCCACGAAGCGTTAGGGCTTACCTTAATGAGTCACAATCTAATAATAGCAATGAGTTATCCATCCAACAATAACTATGATATCATAATCTAAACTTAGTCATGATGTCATGTTTGAAAAATAGCAATGACAGCAGGGGATTTCCATAATTTCCAATGTGGGATTTCCCAGGAGATACTCATCCTGACGTCATGGTCTAAAAATAGTCATGACCTCAAAATCTAAAAATCGCAACAACACCAGGGGATTCACATAATTTTCAATGTGGGATTCCCCAAAGTGACGCATGCGCAGACAAAGACAAGCCATGACATCATAATCCGAAAATAGCATCAACATCAGGGGATTCCCATATTTTGCGTCGGGAATCCCTAAAATGGCGCATGCGCAGACGAAGTGAATCTGAACCGGCACATCATATCTACTACAGTAACATTCGCGTTTACTGGAGATCGGGTCATTCTTGAGACGCTGTGCTTCATACCTTTAACCTGCTTAGCAACAAAAGACTTGCTGAATTCATGTTCTTTTGTGTCGAAATGTAAAGTTACTTTATTAAAACCGTTGCGCAATTTAATACTGCCTTCGTCAAAATTTACACAAGCCCTAAATTTATGTAAAAATTCCGTGCCCAAAATAACCGGTTTAGGCAATTTTTCGACCACAATGGCATCTATTTCCGTTTTGAAATTTCCTAATTCTATTTTCACTTTCGCAATCCCCAACATGGAAGTCCTATCACCACCTGTTGATAAAATTGTTGTTCTGTGGCTCGTATTTATTTTTCTTCCCTCAACCACGTTTCTGCTAACTAGGTTGCCCGCTGATCCTGTATCGATAACTATGTCGATATATCTATCATTTCCTACTCCTTTTAAAGTTAGGATCTTGCTATTCGATCCGCATTTCTCATTTTCGTTGAGCAGAGTGATTTGGGAATCCCGAAATGAAACTGTTTTATCGTACTCGAATGTCCTAGCATATTCTCTTGATTTGTCGCGATTCCAACTGTCGTTTTTTCTAATGTTGCCCTCTAACGTTAGCAACGAAAGCGGTTCTTCAGTCTTCTCGCAAAAATTGATCTTAGTCCAAATGTTACTAACTTTGAATACCACGTCTTTTAATTCCACAAAATTTTTGATGTCGCACCCAAGAACATAATACGTGTGCCGGAAAGTGGGATGCATCCCCGCCTCAAATTTATCGCGAAACATCTCGAATGGCATTTTAGGGTTTACTTCATTGGCTAACGCAACCATATCAAAGTAATAATATTTTAAATCTTCGCCCGCCCCTTGATGCCTGGCGTCGAATTTTAGCTTTAAAACTCGCTCGTGATCTTCACCTCCGAATTCCCTAAGAAAATCTTTTTTCAAATCTAACCACTTTTTGTTGTGATTTTCATCTCTGCTCGTATAATCAGCCACCCAGACTGCTGCAGCTCCTTCCATAAAGCACTCAAAATAAGCGATTTTGTGGGTGTCACTCCACCCATTTACAACTGCTGTCTTTTCGTAAATCCGCATGTACTGAATCGGATTTCCACCGCACGGATTAAAAACGGGTGGCGACAAAAATTTGGGAGTAGCGACTACTCTGCCTCTCGTCGTTGCTTCCGAAATTGTTGTATTCATTTTTATTTACAATACATTAAACTTTCTTAAACTGAAATATTAAACTCAACGATGTTTACGACGACTTAACTACTTAACTACGGCAACGTTCATTCGCATCCGAAAATTACGCGAGTCCCTGTCTTTTCAAAACCCACTAATTGCACCAAATTACGTAAGTATTAATTCGAATCGAAACCAGTTAAATTTTTTAAACGACGGCGCCTCCAACACATGTCACGCCTTGCGTGATTAGGGGTTTGCCCAGGTAGTAGAAAAAAGGCGAATTTACAGAAATAGTGTATTTATACAAAATTAAAGAAAAGAAATACTTACGTTTTAAGAATTAAACACAGTGCAACCACTAACACTAAACGGCTCGTACATACGTCACCACATCCCAAACAGATGACGATACGCAGGGGTCGCTCACGCCCCGCACCCAACGACTGACTGTCCCGATTACGGGAATAATAATAAACGCAATTTTGTCCTCGTTTTGAGTGTGTCGTAATTTGAATCCAATTGCCGAACCTCTAAACAGCTAACTTGCAAGTTCCAATAATTGCATAACAAAATACTCCTGCGTGAGAGTTGGTTAAACAATGTGTTCGCCTTTTTTCAATAAATTACCTATAAAAAATAGTTTTCATTCGGTTCGTACAGGTAAAGAAGTTTATTCTTCAACAATGACCAAATTTACGGTTTTTCTCCTGTGTAAAAAAGTTTTGACAATTATTTGGCATTTCTCAATACGAAATGTCAGATTATTTTTAACAAATTTAAAGCAATTTTAAGCCTTGTTAAGTCTAATTCGAAGAATAAAATCTTGTATTGATCCCGTTTTCGTATAAAACGGTTTCACCTCGTGGATGATAAACCTCTCATTATCACTAGACGTTTAAAAATCCACTCGGCAATAAAGCGTCCGATTTACACTCAAACTCAGTAAATAATAGTATACAGGGTTATTCATATTTGTGCGACAAAAAATGAACCTCAAAAAGGACCTATAAAATGATGCTAATTGAGATTATAAGCCGTGTCCTATCGAAACTGGTAAGAATTTTACAGCCCTGGGAAGTAGGGGTATGGAAAGACGTTTTTGCACCATAACTTTGGAATCATTTGACCAAATATTACAAAACTTGGTAGACTTACTAAAGAGAACATGCCTTTTATTCTGGTAATTATGAAAACCGGATACATCCATCCAGTTTCCGGTTGCAGCATTTCCGGGTCACATTTTTTGTGTTTTTCTAATTTTTTGCCCTCTTAACACTACTTTTTTATTGCCTAAATCGATAGAGTAATCAATTGCGAATAAAAAAGGTATAACCTTTTACACCGCTAAAATGCACCATTTAATAGTTATTTTAATTTAAACAGAGGCATGCACTTGACCAAAATCAAAAAAGTATAAATTTTGAGCAGACGATATCCGTAGCAACGAAAGTGTATCTGCACTCAAAGCGCTGTCAAGTCCTGTCAGACACTTGTCAACTTTAACTTTGGACAATTTGGGGCTCTAAATTGAAAATATTTAATAAAAGGGTTTAGTTCAGTCCACTCGCTTGTCTTCCAGACACTAAATGAACAACACTACTAATTTGCATTATTTTGTAATAAAAGCAGCGGTATTTTCGACTGAATTTGTATTGTTTTCTTCTAGAAATTCAGCTAACGATGTCTACGGACGCCTGCGCCGGTCTTACGGACGACATAACCTGTAAAAACTCAAGCTTGATCTTGATCATTTTTACAGGTTATTTTGTATGTACGTACGACCAGCGCAGGTGTTTGAAGACAACGCCGAAATTTTAGAAAAAAACAGTACAAAATGCAAACAATCCAGTCAAAAATTACGGTGCTTTTTTACAAAATAATGTGAACTGAGTGGTTCATTTAGCGATATTGTAGTGTCTGGAAGACCAGCGAGTAGATGCACCCACGTAGTAGGGGTGCACTTTTAAGAATCTTAATGTCTTTATTCGGAATTTGGTGTAATAAACGTACCGAATAGAACAAATAATCAGGTACCGACTAAGACTTTTTTTGGGAATTTTCGGTGAATTAATCAATGAAAAATGCTATCAGATTGGTTTAAATTTTTTGTAGGTTAGATTAAGAGACTGAACTAAACCCTTTTATTAAATATTTTCAATTTAGAGCCCCAAATTGTCCAAAGTTAAAGTTGACAAGTGTCTGACAGGACTTGACAGCGCTTTGAGTGCAGATACACTTTCGTTGCTACGGATATCGTCTGCTCAAAATTTATACTTTTTTGATTTTGGTCAAGTGCATGCCTCTGTTTAAATTAAAATAACTATTAAATGGTGCATTTTAGCGGTGTAAAAGGTTATACCTTTTTTATTCGCAATTGATTACTCTATCGATTTAGGCAATAAAAAAGTAGTGTTAAGAGGGCAAAAAATTAGAAAAACACAAAAAATGTGACCCGGAAATGCTGCAACCGGAAACTGGATGGATGTATCCGGTTTTCATAATTACCAGAATAAAAGGCATGTTCTCTTTAGTAAGTCTACCAAGTTTTGTAATATTTGGTCAAATGATTCCAAAGTTATGGTGCAAGAACGTCTTTCCATACCCCTACTTCCCAGGGCTGTAAAATTCTTATTAGTTTCGATAGGACACGACTTATAATCTCAATTAGCATCATTTTATAGGTCCTTTTTGAGGTTCATTTTTTGTCGCACAAATATGAATAACCCTGTATTAAGAAATACGTTTCATAGACCAGTCTTAAAGCACGAATTCAGTTTCAAAAACCACTGGCGTTAGCCACGAGTTTTTTGAAAGAATGAGTGAGTTAACGTGGAAGCGTTAATAAATTACTTTTTAAAAATTATTTGTTTTCACTATTTTATGTACACTTAATGTTTTATTATTAAGACTTCATTTAATAAATCAAAATTATAACTTTTACAATGGCTCGACTAACGGCATCACGACAGAATCAAGGCTCGAGAATACATACCCAAGACTGTACTCAAGACTAAAATGCGTATTTTCATGATCCGAATTTATAAATATAATTCCTGCAGGAGTTGCAGGTTTTTTGATGACTACGGTTTTGGAAAACGCGTGTTGTCAATGGATCTTTATGGAAGGTTCTATGCTGATCCATGGCACGTGTATGGTGATAACATAACACCTCCCCCGGTAGATTGGAAATTTGACGATCGTACGAGAAGCCAAATTTTCAATTGGAATTGCAGACGGCGTGGGCTGACTTGCGACGGCTTGTTGGTTGAGTTTTCTCGTCATATATCGGGGGTAGAGACATTTGGTCCACAGGAGATAGAGGGCGACAGCTAATAACAGAACACTTTTGCCCACTTTTTGAATTTGTACGTCGTTGACTTGAATGTGGAGAATTTGACAATTTTGATACTTTTGATAAAATTTCAGTAGAGTTAATCTTGTATTTTGTGGCAAATTGCAAATATAATTTCCAGGTTTCACTTTATTGCATTTTTCGTTGGTTATTGTGAAATGATACTCGTTAAGGAAAAGGAATTTGTTTGAAGGGATTATGACTTGACAGGTTTTTGGATTTGAACAGATTGGAAATGGGTATAATTGGTAGTAATGGTAATTTTAGGACTCGCTAAGAGGAACCTCAAAAATAAACGTTAATTTTCTATCTTTTTGATAAGCTTTAATTTCAATTATTCTCTCATAGAACAAAATGTTCTCCTTTTTTGATTCAAAAGCTAAATTTTTATCATTAAGATTCTCTTTTACTAATTTCAACTCATGCAACAAATCTTCAGAATTTATTATTGAATTATGCAGAATATTGAGTTTAGCGAAACTGACTGCCGTCTCTAGATTTTTCAGAATTCTTAACATTTTTTCGGAAAACGTAATTATTTGAATAAAAATACTGTGCAAATTAACTAGAGGATAAAGGTCAAAAGGTGACTGTTTTATGTACAATTTTTTCAATATCAGCAATTCTCTTTACAAAAGTTAATTAATTGTTTGTTAATTTGAAAACTGTGACGTTAAATTTTTCAATTGCCGTAGTTGTTAAAGAAATTTGTTCATGGAGTAATGATTTTTGTTTATTTTGTTTTGGTTGTAATTTTGAAATCATTTCTTCATATCGTTTGCCGTCTTCATTGTCTAAATTTTCTGTTATTGCTTTTATGGCACTTCCGAAAATATTCAGTATACCTCTTTTGATTCGTTTATTTTCTGGAATTATACTGGGAAATCATTCTAAAATTTTTTCTTCTATTTGGATAAATAATTCATTTAAAATAGTTTTTTAAGGGAATAAGTCTTTCTTAAAATGTTCTGAATTACTACAATTGAATCAATTTTTTACGTTTAAAAGTTGATTATATATTTTGATGCTAAGGTTATCATATTCCGAGATCAGATTGTTAATATCAAATATTCTTACAAAAGTCCAATAGTCTATGATATTTCTTGCTATACCTAACTTTTGTGGTAAAAGTCCGACATTTTCAGTTATTTTTGTCAATTTCGGGGACTGGAAGGATTAGATAATGAGGATCCAGAGGATAATCCTGGAACAGGGGGTCTCAAATTATCGAGATGTACTCTTTTTCTTTGATTATTTTTGTTTTTCAAAATACAAGTCTTGTCGTTGTTAATTGATTCGATTATGAATTAGTCCGGGAGCAAGCTACCCGAATTCAACATAGCCGTCCGAATTCCACTGCACACGATTACTGAAAACTGATTCTTGTGTAGAATTTCCTGCTGAATTCGAAACTGTAGGTCGTTTTTTGATTTGGAATTGCCTTCATTATGAAAAAGACGTTTTTCTGAAAATTTTTGAAAAACCAAAATTGCGCAAATTTTGTGTTTACATCGTCATATTTTCCTTCTGAATAAAGCTTGAAAATTCTTTTTTTTGCACTAGATTCCCCTGTATCTAGTGTATCTAGATCCTTCTAGATTCTAACGTATAAAAACAAGCTTTAAAATATACAAAAGAAAAGTAAGAAAATTACAAGTTTCTTGTAACGTGTCAAATTTGTGTAGTGGAATTTTTAAGACGCGAGAATTTGTTTTATTTTAAAAGATAGACCCTTACATAAGCGAGATAAAATGATGTCAATAGTTCAGAAGTTTTTGGTGCAAGAATCATTTCGATATCTGTAACACTCATCAAGTTATTGCAAATCAAAGTTACTGCAAAATGCGCGCGAGGTGGAGATCGCGGCATATCTCCCTTTTCAGTAACAACAGGACCACTGGACCAAGCTCGCTAGGTCAAATGCCGCGCTATGTCGTTGGACTCCTCTTAGTTTTTATTTTATATTTTTTTCAATTACAAACATTTCAAGGGTCAAAAAATGGTAAATAATAAAATCATCAATAATTTTTCACGTCAAAACAGTTTTTACTAACTAAATCCCTTGTAATTGGTTAAAATCACGCATTCATCACTTTCTTAACTTTTTTCGTCGTTTTTTTTAAATATGTGACTATAACTCAAGAATGAACTAAGTTACTCAAAAATGCCTGAAATCACGTAAGTGCTTTTCAAATAATGAGTAATAAAGATTCTCCGTTCGATTACTTTTGTGAATACGTAAATTACGATACAAACATTATTATTAAAGAATTTTCAATTTACCATCATGCGACATTTGATTTATTAATCAGAAAAAGAAAGCAATTGCAGAGCTTCGTTCAATAGACATAACATCTTTGAACTCGTTAGCTGATGATCTTAAAAGGTAAAACAAGCAATGACTAATATGTGTAATTTTAACTAATTTTAAAAAATTTTGTTAACAAATAAACTGTTCTTTGACGAGAAAATTATTAATTATTGTATTATTTTCCGTTTTTTGCCTTTTGAAATGTTAGTAAGTGAAAAAATAGACTAAAAACTAAGAGGACATTGAACTAGCGAGCTTAGTCCAGTGGTCCTGTAGTCACTATAAAGGGAGATATGCCGCGATCTCCACCTCGCGCGCATATTGTAGTAACTTAGAATTGCAATAACTTGGTGAGTATTACAGATATCGAAATGATTCTTGCACCAAAAACTTATTTAAACTATTGGCATCATTTTATCTCGCTTATGTAAAGGTCTATCATGTAAAATAAAAAAATTCCTCGCATCTCGTAAATTCCACTACACAAATATGACATGTTACAAGAAAATTGTAATTTTCTTACTTTTCTTTTGTAAAATTTAAAGCTTGTTTATATACATTAGAATCTACAGATACAGGGGAATCTAGTGCAAACAAAATAAATTTTGAAGCTTTATTCAGAAGGAAAATATGACGATGTAAACACAAAATTTGCGCAATTTTAGTTTTTCAAAATTTTTCAGAAAAACGTCTTTTTCATAATGAAGGCAATTCCAAATCAAAAAGCGACCTACAGATTCGAATTCAACAGAAAATTCTACATAAGAATCAGTTTTCAGCAATCGTGTGCAATCGAGTCCGGACCAACTTCTTAAATAAGCGACTTTTGAGATGCCTGCTCCCGGACTAAATGGTCTTTAGTTTTATTTCGATCGGCAAGGGGGTTTCTTTCAAAAACTGTTTTCCAATTTTAAATGTAGTTTGTTCGGGTTGTTTATTTTGTTTTTCTATTGTTTTTTCTTCCTGCATTTGCATTAATTTTGTCATTTCGTTGTAAATTATATTCATTCAATTTTTGTGGGCAACATGGTATTGTTGAAAGTATCTTGCGTTGTGATATAAATCAAACGGGTTTCGTGTAGATGTGTGTCCGAAAAGTAGTTCTAAAGGTGTTACATTTGTTACTGAATGGATTGAGTTCATTTTCATGAACTTTTCATTGAGTCTATACCTATTAATTAGTTATATTTTGGGTTAAAATCAACAAGATACTGTTTATGGGTTAAATCTGGTCTTTCAAAAATTTTTGATAAAGGAATTGTTGCACTTTCTTTATGACATGTTGTTCCGTGAACAGAGTGTATTTCAAAAGGATCTGGTACAATTAAATTTGGATAAAAATCGATCATCATTTTTGCATTAAATTCTGGTAAAATTATATAGGGTCATTTTGAAATATAGTTACGATCAATACTTAATTCAATTACGTTTGATGGTTTATCGGAGGCTGTGTCCAAAAATTTTGGGGAAGGTTTTCGTTTGTTTCTTCTACAAAATTATTGGTATCAGTGAAATTGTTTGTCTCAGCAAAATTTTTTATTTCGTCAAATTCTTGATTATTTTCACTTATTTGATTTTCGGGATTTTCCGTATCTTGGTAATATAATTCTTCAAATGCATAATTTTGTCTTTGTTGAGGAGTCTTTGATGTTGTTGTCTTAACTGATTATTTCTGCTTATCGTTGAAGTTTCCATTGGAACTGGTTTTGGGAATTTACGATTTGAATTTGGTTGAAAAACACTTTGTGTATTACGCGACTGTTGATTTTGAACATTTTGGAAATTATTTTGGAGGTTATTTTGGAAGTTTCTTTGTTGATTTTGGTACTGATTTTGGTAGTTTTGTCTTGGATAATTTTGGAAATAATTGCTTGAATAATTCTGAGAAGAATTCTGAGAACAATTTGGGGAATTGTTTTGGTAATTTCGTCGTTGTTGTGATTGCGATTCAGCATTTCTATTAATAAATTGAGATGGGGTATTGTTTGACTTGTATTCTCTGCTTTTATTCTGAATTAAATAATTTGTACGATTTCTTACATAAAGAATATTTTCTTCGTCAAAAATTTTAGAAAGGGCTTGTTCTAGACTTTGTGGATTTCGCGATCTTATAATGGAACCAAGTGGCTCTTTTAGTCCGCTTAAAAATGCTTTTAATGTTAAATTATCGAACATTTCTCTTTTGACAGCTCTGACAGCTTAGTTCATCTCAGTTACTGCTAAATTCGACAATAATAAACTTTTTATATCTTGACATCTGTGACAGAATTGTTGCGGAGTTTCGTTTTCTTGTTTGAGTAACATTAAATCTCGTAATAGTGAATTTTCGTCTCTCTGGTCAGACAAAGTTTGTTGTAACACGACTTTTAATGTGTTCCAAGTGTTAATTTTTGACTACTTGTCACTAATTTTGCTTCTCCGATTAATTTTGTTTTAATTGATGTTAATAAAAATTTGCTAATGAAAGCTTCTGCATTTTGGTCTGAAAATGTATTTATTAAAAGATCACATGCTTGAATAAAGTCTGCTAGTTCTGAAGGTTCGCCATCAATTGTTCGCCATTGTGGGATAATTTTTAAATATTCTGATTGAAATTGTTGAGCCATTTCTCTATGAGTCTGAGTATCGAATTCGTCTATAATTAAATTTCTGATGCAATTTTCGAGTTCGTTTATTTCTGAGTCTGAGCTTGAATCTGACATGCAATTGGATTGAGGAAACGACTATTACTTACAGTTTAATGCAATGAATCATTGGTTCCAAAAAACGAAAGAATCCGGCGATTTTTGTCCTCTGAGTCTTAAGTTCCGGGAATTGAGATTGCGACCTTCAGCGATGTTGTCCAGAAATACTCCAATCGTCAATATTTGTGGAATTAGGAGAGTCCAGCGATGTTTGTCCGGAAACTCGAAATTCGGAAAATCAACAAAAAATCTTCAAGGAAAAATCTTTAAGTCTTCAAAAATCTTCAATAAAATTTTCAGTAAAATCTTCAAATATATCTTCGGTAAAATCTTCAATAATATCTTCAAATAACTTCAATGTAATAATCTTAAATATTCTTCAACTCTTGAAACTTGGGCGTTGGGCGGTGTTGTCTCGCGGCTCGAAAATATCCAACAATTGTTCTTCACAATTAAGTATCAAAATACAAGGAATCTTTTAAGAATTGTCTTTTGTGAATCCTTTGTGAATCCTACTTCGGGTGTGCCAGTTAACGTGGGAGCGTTAACTAACAAATTACTTTTTAAAAATTATTTATTTTCACTATTTTATGTACACTTAATATTTTATTATTAAAACTTCACTTTTACAATTATTTCGCTTATTTTTAATAAATTAAAATTATAACTTTTACAATGGCTCGACTAACAACATCAAGACAAAATCAAGGCTCGAGACTACATACTCAAGACCAAAATGCGTATTTTCATGATCCGAATTTTTAAATATAATTCCTGCAGGAGTTGCAAGGTTTTTGATGACTACGGTTTTGGAAAGCGCGTGTTGTCAATGGATCTTTATGGAAGGTTCTATGCTGATCCACGGCACGGATATGGTGATAATATAACAAGTGCTTTAAGGTCTTATGACACGACTTTTTTATACGTTTTTTATACTTTGCCCCAATTTTGCTGTTTTTTAACAAAAATTGTTAATTTAGTCGATTTAGGAATTTTTGTGACGGTTGGTGATGTCTCAACTTTGAAAGTAAAAAATTGATTCAAAATTTTTGTTTTATCCAAATTTTGTCAAAAAATAAGAGTATGGATGATAATGGAGGTAATCTTTCAAGAACGCCTTTTGCAATTTGTGAAATTGACAAAAATACAATGGCGAATTTGTTTCCTGCCAACCTAAAAATTTTCGTAAAATGTTCCGTCAAATAATGACGATTATGACATTGCACTTGATGACGTTACTTGCTTTAAGATGCCCATTAAAGCATCAAAATGGCGGCAAATTACAAAAATAATACAAATTTTGAAAGTAATTGAGCAATCACCTTATGAAACAATTGATGAAGCATTGTTATGCGGCATTTTGTGTCCCACTGTAAAAAACAGTTAAAAGTGTGCGCTGTCAGAAAAGTAAAATTGTTTTAATTTGTGAAATTACTTTAAAAACCAACAACAGTGGCACAAAGGACTAGGCACACTTCTTATGGGAATTTAAGGACCACTCAAATTGAGTAATTTTTATATCAATCGATGCGTCATAAAAAACTGAACAAATCATATCATTGCGCTAAACGTGTAGCTTAATTAGGAACGCGGGAAATTGTAATCAAAGTGAAGATTTGTCCCATAAGAAAAGCATTGGGGCGGCTTTTGGATGAGTACAAAGAGCTTGTAAATCTTCGAGATTTACAACACTGCGGTATTACTACAATTACTGGATTGGGGATCAGGTTTAGGGAACAGACACTTTTATGGAAATAGGGATTTAAGCGGACAGAAGTTAATATCTCCAACAATAGGAATAATTTAAATTCAATCGCGATTTCTGGCGTTCCTAATCAAGCTACACATTTGGCGCAATGATATGATTTGATCAGCTTTTTGAAATGCATTGATTGATATAAAAATTTTCCAATTTGAGTGGTCCTTAAATTCCCATAAGAAGTGTGCCTAGTCCTTTCTGTGTTGTTAAAAAAGAAAACAATATTCGTCTATGGAAAGTGTCGTTGGACTTCTTCTGAAATGTTATTCAAATGAAGCCTTCATGAAACTCAAAGTTCAAAGTATCGTCAATAATTTGAAGACACAGGAACCGTACGTGAGCTAAATCGAAAGAGAGCAAAACACGTCACTAGAAACGAAGAAATAGTTGGGGCTGTAATTCAAGCTATTGAAGAGAACCCAATCAGCAGTGTACAAAACATCTCCAAAGTCCTGAATGTCCAAGTGTCTAGAATTTTTCAGTTGTTCAGTCTTTTAATACTTTTTGAAAGAATTAAAACATCCACTACCAAAAATAAGTCAAAAATATTGTTTTTTAACTTTGTATGGCTATGGATGAGAGATAATTGTGAAATGCCACTTGTGTGACACATAATTTGTGCAAGTAGGATTGACCAAAATTCAGTGGTAGTGCTCATTTGTCTCATGGAGATCTACGCTTTTGCATCTGTATCTACGTTTAACAGTTTGTTTCTTATTTTTCTTGCAAAACAGACGTCTTTCATGTAAAAATTACGTTTTTAAGACATGAGTTGTTGCATTAATTGGATTTTAATCTTTACCTTCTAAAATATCTGCATTTTAAATTTCATAAAAATCCGTTGACAAATATCTGAGATATCAGGTTCGAAAGTCTTATGTGAGACACCCTGTAGAGATTGAACAGTGTATAGTTAAACTTTTGGCAGTGCCTCCGCTGCTGGCAACGGTGCCAAGTAGAGAATTAGAGATGGGGTCGTGTAGACTTTTTACAACACGAACACGAGAGCGCACGCATTAATTTCAAAAAACACGAACACGCACGCACAATGAGTGCCGCTTTAGTGACACGACACGACACGTTTGTGTCACAAAACACAAGATTCCAGAGTTTTTAATAAATAAGTTGTTTGGGATTTTAATTAGGTAAATTATTTGGGTAATTAAATAAACAATATGAGATGTTAAGGTTATATTTTCAAACAGATATTAATAACAAAAAGAACAAGCTAAATATTAAAAAAACCTGTTAGTTGTTTCAAAACTATGTAAACGCCAACCAAATCATTTTTTTAAATAAGGTTGATAAAATTGTAAAATTGTTATTAATGAAATCTCTCGTTGATCTATAAATTACATTAGCTATTAGTTTTTTGAAGTGCATAAGTAATTTATAACAACTAATTTTGAGAAAATACGACGTTGGCCTTTACATAGTTTTGAAACAGCTAATAGGTAGCACACCAAAATGTAATTAGAATTTTTGTCGAATTCATGAAGGAACAATATTTTGTCCAAATTCAATGGATTCTTGTCCTTCGCGTTTCTAGTATTCTCCCAGAGGTAAAAAATATTCTTTCTGAACTTGCCGAACTTGCAGGTGTACATAGCATTCGGTGGGCGAGTTGACGCAATACAGGATACTCAAGATTAGTATTCCAGAATGATAATAGGTCTTCAGTGTTATCAAATACACTATTGATATAATTATTTAATTCCCTATCGACAGGATTACAATTGTTTAATTCATTGTTTTGACCTTCATCTTGAAACTCCTTAAATAGTAGATTAATTTTTGTTTGAACAGAGCTTTCAGTTCTTTGTTCCTCACTATTTGTAATATTTCCATCCTCCATTGCCAGCTCTTGACTAATACCTTCTAGCATTACTCTTACTGCATGTTTAATATTTTCTTTTTGAACATCATTTAAAATTTTTAAACTTTTAAAATTTGGATTCAAAACTGAATTTCCGTTGCCAAAAATCTGCGTCTTAAAGAAATTTTAAGTGCCACCTTCAAGTCTTTTAAAACACCTGAATCAGTAGCTGTCAATTCACAGTAGTTTAATAATTTCTAAGACCACAATGCGACGTCATGGATAAGAGGCTTAGGTCGCGGCTTAAATATTCAGAACATTCTTTAAAAAGTTTTAAAAACAGCACTAATTCCTTTAACAAAGGAAAACTGATTCCATTTAAACGATGCAACTCATTTCTTTCAAGAAGCAGATTCTGGACTTCAACAAAACTAGTGTATATACTTTGTAATAATATAAATATAGAATTCCATCTTGTTTCAATATCTTGCTTTAATGTTTTACTCAGCTTATTGTTAAGACCTGATCTTTTGAAAAAAGTTACTAATTTTTTACTTTCTGAAATAAGTAAATGTAAATCAGACACGTCATTATTCTTGGACACCAATACATCGTCCATAACTAGATTTAAATTATGACAGCCACAAGATATTCTTTTATAGGATTTAAAGGCACAAACAATATTTGCTCCTTTGTCGGTAACAATAAATCCTTCGCTCAATTTTGTTCGATATTAAATTCTCGTAAAATGTTCTTTGTATAAAGTAAAATATTTTCTGCTGTTTTCGCCTCAAAAAACTCTTTTGTTCCAAGACAAAATTTTTGAAGATTAAACTGATTTATAAGATGGACAGTTATTGTTAAATATGATTTTTGGGTATATTGGTTTGTCCAAAGATCTGATGTAAACGAGAGAAAGTTCTCCTTTAGAATAGTTTCCAGATTTTGCTTCGATGTTTCATATTTTTCGGTTATAGTCGTGTTTGTTATATGCCATCTTGAAGAAACATCGTCGTTTATGTTTACATTGCCGTAAGTAGCACCAATCTTAATTAACTCCTGACCGTATTATTTAAATCCAGTGCCTCTTTTAGAGAAAATTAACACTAAATTTACCTATTGTGAAATTGCCTTACCTTCGCTAAACACTAAGTGGTCTTAAGTCGGTTGTGATAAATTTCAATTGCTTCTCTGCAACCTTCTTCTTTACATGAGTAGGTAACTCCTTAACCATATATTTGTTGATTGCATTCATCGCACTGCTTCCGTCTGCATTTAAACTTTTTTTTACACAATGATGTCTAAGTAAACTTCCTGTACCATTTTTGGAATTGTATTTAAAAATTTCGTGACACTTTATGCACCGCGCCATATTTTGAGGCTTGTTTTCGAATTTAATAAGATCAAATTGTTCCCAAACTTTGCTTCTAGAATTCTCCGGTTTATAAAAAGAGTATCTAACATTATTTGGATCCTGTTTTAAATCGTTTTCTATTTTGGATATACTTAACTGGTCGTCATTCATCCTACAGTTTTGTGCCTTGAGATTCGTATTGACTATTATACTACAAAATTACACAAACAACAAAACTTACAATAAACGATTCTGCGATGAATGTACACTATGCACAGGACGAATGTGAAGCAGAAATAAATGGCCATTTTGACGTCGCGTAATATTACATGCGCAAATTGGTCTAAACTTCGTGACACGAAAAATTTTACTGAACACGCACGATCACGAACGAAGATTTTCTATATCATACACCAATGTAACTTATGAACACGAATACACGTGACACGGCCGTGTCACATTTGACATGGCTAAAAGACGACACGACCCCATCTCTAGTGCCCAGTAGAGGGATGGCTGCTGGTGTCGGTTGCTTGATTCATTTGTCCAATAAAAAAGAAAAAAACCATTTGACCAAAAAATCACATTAGCTGTTTTTTACATCAAAGGATCGGAAATAGGAAATAAAATTATTCTCCAAAAATTTGACTTGAAAAAAATCGTTAGAATTGGATTAAAAGCCATTTTGATATTATTCATCGGAAATTTCAATATAATTTATGAGAGACAAAATTGAGTAGTAATAAATCTCCGCGACAAAAGGATCCACTACCTACCCCAATAACAGTAATGACTGCAGAAATTTTACAACTAGCGGCACGGTCCCATCGGGCGGTTTTAAAGCCAGGACCGGAATAAGTACACTAACGTGTTTAAAATGCTTTTATTAAAAAATTACATCAGAAGTTCAAATTGATGACTATTTTGGTCTAAGCACGAATTCTTCGTTTACAATTCGCATGAACCCTTGCCGTAAGATTTAAAGATTAACATTCCATTTACAGTAAACAGATAAAATAAATGGTAATACGGGCCTGAAAAATTCTTACCAGCTGCCTCAACCTTCAGACCAAAACAATGATCGCGTGCCAACTTTACGACAAATGTAATAAATTTTTGAAAACCACCACCCTGATAGAGACCTTTTGTGGAAGTGATTTACAATTTTACCAAAATTCATGGGAAATAAGCTGCCCCAATATCAAAACAGAAATTAAAAATCAACGACACATTTTCTCAAAAATTTAATTAGGTATTTCGATGCACTACCTCAAAATAGACCTATGGACCAAAGATCGTTAACATTAGACTATAGTTAACTAAGCGAAAGTGAAAAAACACACCATACAAGTAGTCATTTTAAAAATTGGTCAAATTGTTCTTCTATACAATAAAATCACATACGATTTTTTTTTAGAATTTTAGATAAATTACAAAGAGGTGAAAAGTGCCTGAGTGTAAAACTTGACGAACCCTGTACAGCAGTGGCGCTCTAGATCCGTTAAATGGATAACCTTTACATGGAAGGTGTGACAAGCCCGCTTTAAAATTTGTAAATTTGTTCACAAACAAGACCCATAAACCATTGTGAGGAGCAATCGGTTTGTTCTATACCTAATGAGTCTTACAAATATTTATGTATTTTGGTTTAACCGTCAATTGAAATACCGAGCGTTGGGGCTGTTATCGGTTATCCTTTGATAAGATGCATTGAGGATTAACGCAGCTTTCCTGGGTGAATCGGAATCGGGCGACGGTGACGGTCATTTATTCTATTCGGTTAAATTATAGCAAACCAAATATAAATGGTTCTTGCTTCCATGGTCCAAATTATTGACGAAACTAACTCAATAAATTTCTCTTTAATCTCGTACATTTCAAATCTTATTTATTTATAAATCTCGGTTAAAAAATACTTCTCTCATCCTGATTGTAGACTTTCCTATTATACAGGCGGATTCAAATAAAATAAAGAGCCTGAAGACCGCCCGATGCAACCTAAAAAACAAATGTTATTTACGACTTTGATTCGATTTCAGTTACGGTTTGCAAGTTGAATCCAAGTTATCTATCATCTTATGTCACTCTGACATCAGCGCAGTGAACGATCATTAGTGTCATTCTGTTCTCGCGGAATGATAGAAAAAGTAGAAAAGCTTTTTCCAATACAAAATGAATGAGAGAATGAAACATTAAAGGTAAGTAAACAGTTTTTTCGAAATCATAAATTACAACAACAAACAGGGAGACAAAAAATTACTTTTAGCGAAAAATGTTTTCAAAATGCTTGTCTCCTGCTTGTTTTTCTTGGAAGAAGAAAGGCTCAATTATGTAATTTACGAAGATGCGGGATGCCATACTAAACGTTCACCAAAACCATTGGAAATGTGTTTCACTTATCCACAGTGGATTTTTTTGAGCATAGCAGAAAATTGGGCTTCATCACTGTATTAAATTTTCTGTATAAAGTTGCTGCCAACTTGCATTTGTGTTCTGAAAAAGACACAAAACTCTAATTTGTGTTCAAATTGTTTTCCCAAGTTCTTGTATACTATCTGCAAATGATAGGGACGAAATTTATTTTTACACAGAACACAACAAACTGAAGTCTGGCTGATGCCATAAAATAAGAGATAGATAGAATTGGATCTTTCTGGGCTGATGGCTGTTTGTTCTGTATTATGTAAGCTATTACACGAACTGTGTGTTTTCTTTTTTTGCAAAGAAGCCAATTTTATCTAAGTTTCCTCTCAGGACGATTAAAATCATGTCACTAGGATTTTTCCTATTCCGGAAACGTTGGGCAAACAAATTCATTGCAGCAAGAACTTGTCAAGCACTGTCAGAGCAACATTAGATAACTTGGATTGCAAAATGCAAGACGGAAATGAAATTTGTTTTTTGGGCTGCATCGCCAGATCGTCAGACTCTTTATTTTATTTGAACCAGCCTGTATAATAACATCTACCTCAACCCTACACTGTTCAACATTAAACCATTCCTCACGCCTTTAAAATTAGTGCACACTCTGCATCTTTTTCCAATACAAACAGCAGCATGCTGTCAGATTCAGTTCGTTACGTTGTTTACAACCAATTTTAAATCGTACATAATTTTATTGGGCATCTTTGTTACTCACGATACGTATCCTATGTGTTTTTGTCACCACCTCTCTTTTCAAAGTGTACCTACTTCGTGATGTTTTCCGTTTCGTTTTATCGTGTTTCTTCTATGCAGTTCCTCCCACGAAATGACCTCTAGCGCTCTCTCTTTCTTTTTTCTCTCTTAGAACAACGTGGAGCTTGCCGCTTTAAACTTTTGCTGATTGACGCATTTTACATACACGGTGCTGGTAATTTTTTACTTTAACTACTTCTGGAAACTTACGCCAAACGATTCCTCTGAGTGCCCTGATGACCGTACACTATGAATTTTCTTGTGCAAATTGAAAATAACATTAGAAAAACAATTTTTATTTTCACTCACATTTCACTTGAATCGCCATTTTTGTTGACTTTGAGGGATACAACGTTTGCCACCAGGGTGTGCATGCGTTGCGTGTGCTTATTTCTGATTGGTTGTTATTGTTTAGCTTTAACAGGTAAGAATCGCACCTGCGTGTTTGTTATGATTATAACACCTTCGGGTATTCCCAGAATGAATTTAAGTGACGTATTATATCTTTTTCATTAAAAAGTAGGTGTATTTTTTCATATTTTGCAATTTAAATTTATGTCTCTGTGCTCTGATTCGCTGATTGACGGAAGTAGGGATGCGTTGTTGCATTTCAGCATTTCCCTTCATGCAATTTACCAACACCACTCCATTACTATTCTACTTAGTAGTGGTGAGCAAGGTATTTTTTTGTGAGTGCTACGTTCTCGAGGTTAATTTACCAATCGTGGTGTATATTTCCTTTTAGTTAGCGGCTACGAACTGTACGGCGCCCTAGCTCCATAAAAAACACTATTACCTTACACTAGTACCTTACGACCTGTACGCGCTGTAGCTCTATAAAAATCACTATTGCACGTTTCGAGTTCTACATTTTCGAGTTTAATCGCCTGGGGGGTATGTTTATTTTTAGGGGGCCTGCGGGCTATCATCTGTAGGCGCCTTGCCTCATTTATAGTTACATTTACGGTTAATATCATTTATTAGCGAGTGTTAACAAAATTTAAAAAGTCTAGGTCAAGGTCATTCAAAATCGAATTTTTCGAAAATGGGGCATTTGCACAAACTTTCAAGGTCATATCTTTGATCTAGAGGCTTTTTAAAGCAAAATGCAAAAAAAAATTTTCAAAAATCCAGAAGTAGCTAAAGTAAAAATTTACCAAAATAGCAATTATAGTTAGTAATGAGTAATGACTAATCCTTACCAATGAATTTTCTATATGTCAAAAAAATTAAAATCGTTTGAAAACTATTACCTATAAGCAAAAGGACAAAGGCATAGGGAAAGTAGTAAAAAAAATGAGACATTCCAATTTGAAAAACTGGGTCTTGAGTAGAAGAGTACCAATGTAACAATGGTTTTGAAGGCTTTTAAAGTACTTAAGTTTTTAAATCTGAAAATGCAAACTGGTGTACATGAACAGACACTGATATGAAGTAGTTTTTATCTTTTTTGTCTGTTTTTTATTTATTGTAAAGAATTTAAAGTACAGACTGATCCAGAAATACTGAGTCTGTTGGCAACACTGGGCTTAATTTTTTAAGGATACCAATGGAGTAGTCTGCCAGCTAACAACAATTTAACAATCTTGTAAGGTTGTACGTCAAATAATTGTCAAGAAAAATCGAATTTGGTTGCAATGTTGCAAATTACGAGCATAAATACTTTCAAATCTGTTGCCAACAACAAAATAGGCGACCCATATTTTTTTATTTTAACCAAAGCTCAAACGTTTTGGAGAAAAATAATTGAAAAGGTGAAAATTCCTGGCCTGACGTCAGCAATGTTCCTTTTTGAACTAGCCAGTCACAGAACTTGAGATAGAAAACTAGGTCAACAAAGATAGCTTGAAAGACGTACGTTTTTTCTTAATTTCTGTCTCTGTTGTTTTACATACGACTTCAGATGTGCTGCAGGAGCAGTCATTTTACCAAAACACAAACTCCTGCAAAATATTAGCACACAACACAGTCACAATCGAGAACGCACGGTTTTGACATTTGTATTTGACGTTTACCAACCCAAACATAGGTCGTAGTGCTAATTGTATGCAGCGAAAGACTGACCAATCATTAGTCGAGACATTGCTTACGTCACAACGCGAATTTTCTATTATTACTAAAAAAGTACCGATTTAAAAAAACTTAGACCGATATTACTAGACATCATTTTGTGTCTACTTTCAGAATCTGCAATTTCCAAAAACTTTTACTTTCGAGTATAACACTCCATTGTCTGCCTGCTTTAAATGGCATCGAGAAGATAATGAGAAGATGTTTGGGTTTATTTATTGGGCGTTGACAGTTGCTCTACCATAAAAATTAGTGAAGTTAAGTATGAAATTAGAAATGACAGAACGCCATACTTAGGCGTGTATGCGTAGATGACCAAAACGCGTCCCGGACGAGTCCATCGTGAAAAGCAGGGGAGTTTTTAAAGCAGTGGCATGTAGATGTGCTTTATTATCGCAAGATTTCACAAAAAACGAAAGAATCATTTGTAAATTCATTTGAAGCAGTTGTAAGTGAACTGTAATTTTGACAGTTGAGTTAACTATTTACAAGCAATTAAACAATCCACTAACACATTTTGTTACGCCACTGCCCCGAAACCGGTCTTTATATGTGAACAATTAGGCTCCGCCCTGGTGTGTGCTTACCTAATTTACTCCACTATAAATCGTAGAGTCATGGTAATGACAGAACGTCCACGGTGGTAGGAGTGCGCAGAGACGAAAACTCGTGGCGGACGAGTCCATTAGTAGATTCGGGGGTTTTGTTATCGAGCATTGGCGTGGCGTGTATTTTTGTGTATAAAGAATTCATTGTAATTTTTAACAATGCATCGTTAACATTTATGGTAAAGATATCATTAGCTATCCTTTTTGTACTAAACGTGTTTTTACTCGTTACTCATTGTGTTTTTGTTATTTATTGGAGATTTTTGCTTTGTATTTAAACAGGGTGATTTCTTAAAAACGCACCACCTTGAATATCTCCGAAAATAAACAAAAAATTAAAAACCCCGAGAGAGGTCAATTTGTATTTAAAGGAAGGCACCCTTTACTGTACTTTTAAAAATTGTAGCACCAGTCCCTTTTGTAATACAAACAACTCCTTCAGAATTTTAAATGGCATCACCCCTTGTGTGATACTTCAGATGAAATGTACAGTACTCCAAGCGAAATAGTAAAGATTGACTAATTGCAACAATACACTTGGGAACAGAAAATGATTAGTGTACAGTAAAATGCAAATTAGGGTTTCTTTGGGTAAAGATGTTTGTTGCTCACTTCGTCTCACGTTTCAAAACAAATGTTGTTATGAACAGATATGGGGCCTTAGCAGGTAAAGAGTAAAATAGGTACCAAGTCTGAAATCCATTAATCTACCAAAATTTACTTAACTTTCTAAAATTACCAACATTGGTCCTTCTGAAAAATATCAGTTACTAACAAGTTTTCGTACGGGACAGTTGTTATAGTTTGCAAAATGCGGAGACGTTGGAACAGTGACGAGCCGATTGACTTTAATATTGATAACAATGTGATTAATCAAGAAATGGTACCTATTGACGATGAACAACTTCAATTAGGAGATTATGGTAAGCAAGTGTTTTTCTACAACTCAACTTGTGTTTTGATCATTTTTATTTTTAAGATTCGGCCAATTCAAAACAAACAAAAAGGAAGCATTTGTCTGACGATGCAAAAAGTTTGGTTAATACTTTATATAAGAATTAATTAGAACGAAAATTTAAAACCCCTATAAAATTTACGGCCGATCTACTTAAATTATCACAATCCACAATACATAAAATAATTAACCAAGAGAAAGAAAATTTTGGAAGGAAGAAATATTCACGCGCTTCAGTTTTTGAAACAATACATGAAAGTGAAATTGATGAAATAAAATATACAGTGTATCCAATGTAGGTATAAAGAAAATAATGTACCTACAACTGAGGCAATTAAAAAAAGACTAATGGAAGGACAAATTCTGATTAATTATTCAGAAGCAACTTTAAGAAAAAATTTACGCCACATCGGGTTTACTTACAAAAAACTTAACAAAAGGATTAGTGTGATGATTCGACGAAAAGCGGAAAAAATAGATTATGTGTTGTGGAGAAATTGTATCCGTCACGTAATTAGTGTAGAAGACAGTTTTTTAATTACACGAGATTTTCCTTAATTTATTATTAATCTTAATGACGACGACGATGACGACAACGATGCTGTTTTTGGGATAGATCTGTAATTGTTTTCATAAATTTTTATTGTATAGGTAATTTATTGTAAATTAATTATATATATATAAAATAAATATATCTAATTAATTTTTGTATAGTAGTACTAGTTTTCAGAAATACCTTTTTTGGTTTGGGACGAGTCGAATTGGTTCCCAAATTCGGTAATCCTCTCTAATTATAGTCGAATTGGTTTCCCTCGGTCAGGTAGGTCAATTAAACGGATTAAAGTATTATGATAACAGGAATGGCATTTTAAGTGTATAAATAAATTCACAATTTCAAAAACGGAATATTGGGGTGAATTCCATAGCCGAATCTCCTAAGTTGAAAACTTACTTGACACATGTCTAAGTTCTCTCAAACTTTTTTCTCGGAGCACATACGTATAGCATATAACCCTATCATCTGTGAGAATTCATTCTTTAATGCCCAATGTAATCGACAAAAAGGAAATACAATGGTATACGCAAATTAGTAAACTGAGAACGGTCAGTGCAAAATGAGTTTATTTGCAGAACATTTTACGAAAACAGAGAGCTTTGGACTTAAAAAATAACATTCTCTTTTTTCTAAATAACTAGTTAACCAGGAATAAATGAAATTTGTTGTAGGATACCGTGCCAACAAAATAATTATTTGAAAACTTTTACCAGCTTTAAAACTAAAATATAAACATATCTTTGACTTAATCCTTTCTATCTACCTGCTCATGCGGGAGCCAATTCGACCCTCACCCCGGAACCAATTCGACCAACACCTTTTACAGAATTATACTTATAAAGATTAACGGGAACCAATTCGACCACGACCTATGGTTTATACCAATTATATTTAAATCTTTACCTGCTGTGATTTAAACATCTGTTTTGAAAAGTGAGACAAAGTGAGCAACGAACATCCTTACACAAAGAAACCCTAATTTGCATTTTACTGCAGACTAAACATTTTCTGTTCTCAACAGTATTGTTGCAATGAAATATTACTTTAGTCAATCTTCACTACTTCGCCTATTTGACCTGAAGCCAACCTAATAAAAATATATCTAGACCTGCCGCGTGTTTAAAACAATCGTAAACGGATAATACATGCAAAACTCACTTTTTCATAATAAGTTAGTTTTGAGATACATATTTGCAAAAAAATTATTTTGGAAAGTTATAATAATATTTCAAGGGCATTTTTTATATGGCTTTATTATAACTGTAAAAATTTAATGACATATACTCACATATACTGTACAAATCATAGTTCACGAATAAAATAGTAGTTTAGATTTACTAAAACCAAAGAGTGAAAAGCGAAATTAATGAAAACAAATAAAAACCGATTAAGGAGCAGATGGGGAATATGTCGAAACAAACTTTATTTTTAAATATTTAATTTAGCAGTAACATGTAAGAAAATTCAAAAAGTTACATGATGCCATTCTACTGTTTTAATTGGTTCCAAAAGTAAACTCTAAACGTTTATATAGTTTTACTCTATTAAAAATTGAATTTTGTAAAAAACAACAGAATCATGAAATTGCTGTTTAAATTCTAAATATGAAAGCGCGGGTAAGCCATGTTTCGATTTTTTGACAGAGTGAGTTTTGCATTTAGACGGCTCATTTATATAATACCGATATAATGTACTACGCATTTTCCCTATCGTTTGTTATTCAGCATTGCCAACTCTGTTACAAAGTCACACAACTAACAAGCGGCCCCCTGACACGATATGAAACTGATTTGGAGTTTAAATTTTACCCATTAGAGTGCGCCTGTGTTTCTTTCTTCCGGATCAAAGTCAACGTGCATCGTGTCCGTAAACATGTGCCGATCGCAGCCCGAGCACTTCCGTATTTGCCCGATGGTGCTCTTGTCGGTGTCCCTTCTTCTCGTTGACTCTAGTGTGAGCCAACGCCATCACTGTGTTAGAGAACGAATTATATTGCAAACAATCAAATTCTTGTAAACCGGTAGATACACAGAAAAACTTGAATATAATCGCCATTTCTGTACAAAACCGCGAAAAACATAGCGTTGTGAACGTGTTGAAGACTTTCGGTGTGTTTTTTGAATGATTCTAATTAACTCTGGTGCTATTCTTGTGTTGGGTGTTTTTATTTCTGAATTATTTCAACCAAAGGAAAAATGTGATCGTTTTGGGATGTACATACAGTGGCTTCTAAGTAGTGATTAAGTTTGTTTGTTTGTGGTTTTTTGGTGACGGAAGTGTGGAGACGGTTTTTAGGCATATTGATTTTCGGATATTGGACTACCCTTACTTGTAAGTTTCGTCTTCAATGTTCTGGAAACGCCACAGAACTCACTATAACTATTTAATCGTCAAATAAGTGTAATCGTATTGAATTTACGATACTGATTATATTTAACAATTACTAATTTTTTCGCGGATTTATACTACAAAGAATTAAGATGAAACGAACACCGTCGGTAGAGGCCTGTGGAGGTTTTATTTAAGTTTATTTAATTATAAAAATGTTTTAGTGCAGAATAAGACGATCTACACTTTGTTACAAGATCAAATGAAAAAGAAAAAAGAATATGTTTCTGCTGTAATATCTAATAATTACGAAAGCGCTGAAGGGTCACACACACAAAATTTTTTAGACTAAATTGCCAGTTAGTAAGTCGGAATTGCCAGATACTAAGTCGGAATTGCCAGTTAGTAAGTCAGAATTGCCAGATACTAAGTCGGAATTGCGAGATACTAAGTCGGAATTGCCAGTTAGTAAGTGAGAATTGCCAGATACTAAGTCGGAATTGCGAGATACTAAGTCGGAATTGCCAGTTAGTGGGACTAATCAATAAACGACAAGTTCTCTTCAAGTTGTATATTAACCTTTATTTTCTATTAAACTTTATTTATTTTTTGTAGTATAATTTTTTTGTTTACATTTTACAGATAAAAATTAATCACTTGCGTCGTGTTTACTTTAACATAGTTTATTAATAATTTACATTATAATAAGTTTAATATTTGAGTTCGGAGATATACGTACAGATTAACTGCATTGTATGGATCAGAAGGTTTTTCTAAGTGCCCTTCTTCTATTAGTACATTACACAGTTCAAAAATGTCTTTATCACAAGGCATTCTTTTGTCCAAAAATGTACACTCATTTTTCACAACTTCTATTTCATCATCTGGCACTTGTAATAGGTAATCAGAAGATTCATACAGTTCTGGCATATTATACATCACAAAAGGTCTACCTGTTGGATTTATACTGTTCCTAGAACTTGTGATTGAATGTGAGTTCCATTCTAAGCATATTTCGTCCAGTTCATCCTGCAATGTTAAAAAATATTGAATTTACATTTTACACATTTATAAAAGTCTTCATACATCAATGTCATGATGATGACATAAATGTGTAAAATGGCTGTATAAAAATAACCTCAATTTTGATTTGATGTATGAAGACTTTTGTCCGCCAATTAATAATGTTCTGTGTTATGCTATATTCAGTAAAATAAAAACCACAGTTATAATTGTGGATTAACTTTCTCGGCATTTGAATGGACATTAGTTTTGATAGATGTTAAGTAAAAAATAGATATCAACTTGAATGTACTACTGTCAGACGTCATCATAGAGCGACGTCATAGGATCTTTAATTACTGATGAATAATCCTGTATAACACTTATAAAAACCAAGGATTTGTGATGAAACTAATATGTAACTACTAGCTGTTTCAAAACTATAAAAACCCCAACGTCGCATTATACTGAATTATTTTTTTAAATATGGTTGATAAAAATGTAAAATAGGTATAAATAATTAGATCTCTCATTGAAACTATTGATTACATTAGCTATTAATTTTTTGAAGTGCATAAATAATTTATAACAACCAATTTTGAGAGAAAATGCGACGTTGACATTTACATAATTTTGAAACAGCTAATATTACTGTACTAATTAATTTGCAAATTAGAAATTTTACTTACTCGAATTATATCCATGAAACAAAACTGAATTAAAGACTTGTCAAGAAATGTTCCTGCAAAATATCCGTCTTCCTTTAGTTTACTAAATAAATTCATCCAAAATTGAGCATTATGTCTGCGTAGGATAGACCACCAACATTCAATTTTTTGATTTGCTGTACTAGCTCCATATATGAAAGCTGGTGGAGCATGTTCATCATCTTCAAGACGCTTAAAGAAAAGTTGAATTTGTTCTAGATAATAATTTTCTGTACCCATATCAGTACGAACAGTACGTGGGCATCCTCCACAACGATACACTGTTTTTAAAAAGTAGCCAGCAATAACTCGAGGATCATTGCTTGTACTTCCAGCCTCAAGCCACATTATGGATCTAGAAAATCCATCTATGCAACCATTTATTGCAATACCATATGGTTTAAGCTTATCATAGGAATCTACATGCCAAAGAAAATTGGGTCCTTTACTGAAATATTGTCTTCGCCGTAACCTTTTTCTTCTTCTATACTCAACTCCAACAGGATCAATTATCTGAAGTATGAAGCGTACTGTTTCTTGACGTACTATAAAACCTTTTTGAAGGCATCTCAAGTGCATCCATCTATATCCATGCAATTGTCCAGATTTTTGAATTTCTTCTTGTAAGAATACCAGAACATTTTGCAGACGTGAATACTTTTTTCTTCGAAATAGTTGTTGTCTTCTCAAAGCTCTTTTTAAAGTGCTTTCACTTATAAACACTCCGTGTCGAAGAACCAGGAAAGATAAGATTTCAGCATGCCGTAAACCCAAACGAAAATAAAATTTAAGTAAAGAATCAACTTCCATACTCTAAAGCTATGGAAACTAGATAACAACTTGCACTTTCTACAAGTTAAACAACTTAGTATGTTTAATCGCACTGTAAACCATCCCACAACGAAACTGTAAACGGACTGTTATCTATTCTTATTATTGATTGATAATTACTATCTGTACATTGCCACCTACTAACTGGCAATTCCGACTTAGTATCTCGCAATTCCGACTTACTAACTGGCAATTCCGACTTAGTATCTGGCAATTCCGACTTAGTATCTGGCAATTCCGACTTACTAACTGGCAATTCCGACTTAGTATCTCGCAGTTCCGACTTAGTATCTCGCAATTCCGACTTACTAACTGGCAATTTAGTCTAAAAATTTTTTTGTGTGTGACCCTTCAGCGCTTTCGTAAATAATTAATAAGAATAAATCAAGGGATAACTAACTTTATTTTAGCTCAAAATCTCCGAGTCATATCGCAAATCGCGTATCGTAATGTCCTTAGTACGAAACCGAAAAAAATAATTTAAGTTTATAATAGTAAAATCTGCTTTACAAGTCGCCATTTTTCTACTTTGGATGTTGAAAATGTTAAAATATTGAAAGAGTATAAAGAAATCGCTGATTTATTTTTTTTTAACTCGATTGACAGTTGACACTTTAGCAAGCCCATAAGCGTCAACATAAGCGCAAATAAGAAAAATAATAATTAGTGTTCGTTTAAAAAAAATTGTACGAACCTCTGTGCGCTAATGAAGCACTCCTTTGTTTTTCACTCGTGTTCAAATAATGCGCTCATGCGCGAAAAATGTCTTCTCGCACTTGGTCTGTAAATAACTATTTCTAATAATAAATTTATTACTTTATAACATTGCTAGTTAGATGCATTTTTTTCGTTTTTTCAAATTCCACAAAAACGGCTCTGAAAAAAAAAAGGAAATTGTGGATTCAAATAAACTTTTAATTTGTAATAAAATCTACTCGTAGTCAAATTCATGTAGACGCTACAAGCGGTGGTGCATATGAGAATAAGGTTGAACTACAGACTGTATCAGAAATATGTGTTTTAATTTTAACAGGTAATAGAGCTCAACAAATAAAACATCTTTTCTATTTGTAATTTTTATTCAATAAAAAATTTGCAAATTGACTTAAAATTTGAAAAAAGATAACATACTGAAACGTGTACACGCCTAAGGGTACAAAGATAAGAGAGCCCAACTATTTTCGTTGTGATAGTAACGGACAATTTAAACAATTTAAAACAACAATAACAATTGTTGCTATGAATCCAAACAATACAAAATTATTAAGCACTGACCGGCTCGTTTGCACAACGAAAGGAGGAAAACAATTATAAATTGAAAAAATGAAAATTAAATTAAAAAAAATGAAAATTATAAACAAGAATTTTGCAAAATGTTACACAGAAAAGTTGTTGTATTTGATGAGTTTTATTACGTGTTAAAATTCACACACGTATTTCTGATACACCCTGTATACTGGGCTGACTGTTCACTCGACTGTGCGAATGCGCTAATTTTAAAACTCAATTTTTAAGAAAAATAATGAAACAAAATTGTTTTTTTACACTAAATTGGATGTCGTTCCTAGGTTAACTTATTACCTCACAGACCAGTTCTTGTCTCGACTTAAATATTTCAAACAAAGTTATAACGGGGTAAACAACGTAATAATGTTAATGTTTTTATGGAAAAAACCTAAAGCTCAAATGGCATGACAAAAAGAGAATCATTTACAAAACCCATTAAAAAAGTATTAAAAAACTTGTGCAATTTTTTAATAAAAAATTACTAAAATTGGGTTTTTCTTAATTTTATTTTTAAATGACATTAACTTTTTTTTAATTTAAGTATATTGTTGCTAAAGTTCTCTAAAAGTTACCATATTTTTTTATCCAATTTGAAATTATTTTTTTTTAATAGAACAATAAATTAAATTGACTTTTAAACCCTAATGGGTTAAAGTGGTTAAAAGGGTGGATTTTACAATCGTCAATAAATAAAGTCAATAAATAAAAATAAAGTTATTCTTGCTATAATTACTATGGTTACAATTGTTACAACAATGTATTTTTCAAAATTTATCCCTAGGATAAAGTTATCCGACGCTTGTAAAATCCACCCTTAAACTCAGTTACAGTTACTTAAAATAAGATACAAACAGACCTGTGAGGTAATGACTAAATTTAGGAACAACATATACAGTTGTAAAGAAAGCATTTTGTTTATTACTTTTCTTAAAAATCCAATTTCAAATTCTGCGTTCACGCGCTTGTTCCTCTTCGGACCTTCTCACTCCGTTCAACCTTTTAAGGCGTTTTGTACCCAGATGCGGAGACATTTTAAAATTTTATGACTTTGTACATAACGTTATTTAGACAGTCCACTTTTTCAAATATTTGTTAATTGTTTTAAACTTTAAATATTTTTAAAACTTTTGCGATTGAAACAAATTGTTCATTAATAGCACATTAGGTAAATAACTAATAAATTACAGTTTTCAGTGCGGTAAAAATTTACAAAAAAACTCTAGACACATTTTTGAAATCTGAAAGGTTGCCTATTACGACGCTGTTTTAACCAAATTTTTTACTTGTTGAATGAATATGTAATAAAATATTTAATTTTTTTGTTGATTTAATTTTGAGTGAAATGATGTTATCTTCTGTGGGTCATAGCCACCGCGACAATTTAACATTTTTCTGTTATTTTGATCTTAATAAAAAAGATATTTTGTTTCTTTTTAATAAAGATCTTCGGCCAAAACTTTAACACAAATCTTGTCTGTTAATTATTTTGCGTGGCCCTAGTTACGTTTCATGTGTTAAATTAATTTGGCCTTGTAAAATTTAAGCTACGACACTCAAATATAGATATATACGAGTATTTTTCATATCTACGAGTAGCGATTTTTTCATCGAGGCGAGATCGGAACACTTCGTGATTAGTTACACACAAGATTTTGTGCAATTAAAAAAAAATAATTTACAGAGGCAGTGTAGTGTAGGTTAGCAACTAGTAATTAATTTAGTGTTTTTAATGAATGTTTAGATAGATTGCTGTATAGATTAATGTAATTTTATTTTCTTTTTTGTATTGGTCTGAAACAATTTAGTTACAATGCTTGTAAAATTTACAATATTTTACGTTTACTTAGCTTCGGGTGTAATTCACACAAGTGTTCATGAATTTGGTATGGTTGGTGAGTTACATAAATCCGTAGTACACATTTAGGTTCACGTTCGCATTTCTGAATACAAAATATAATGTAGAGTCTATAATAGTTCAGTTTCCATAACCGGTTGTTCGTAGACTTTTGGTAAACTGCTTTATTATTATTAGAACATGATTGAGTGAGTTCATTATTAATTTATATTTACTTTAAGGAATATCATCCGTTTTTTTTTCATACTTGTCAAAACACATATCCACCTGTGGAGTCTGTATCGATTTTGCAAAGTTTTCTTCTTACGGTGTTGTTTTATGCGAATTGTTGCCAGAGAGTGTAGAATTAGTTCCGAGCGGTGAAAAGTGTGACAGTTTATTGTGATTACTTTTTATTTTTGTTGTAGTGAGTATACACTTTTTTATAAAGCTTACTTACGATAACTTAATTTTTTTAATGGTTTGTTTATGACCAATGCTGTCTAAAAATATTGTATTACAAATGAAGTAAATTTAGATTTTGTTGTGACTCATATAAGTTTACTTGAATGGATTATAGTTTTATTTTTTTATATAATTAACTATTATTGTCAAAATTCTGATAAAGAGCAGACTATATCACCCTAAAAATTCATGTCCAACCACTTTTGAAACTAGCTGTATTCTGTATTTGACATTTTGAACACCAGATCTGACATTTTTGAAAATTGGATGTTAGTGTTAAGCGTTAATTCGTTAGTCTGAAGGTAGTCTAAAATAACTAAATGTGTTGTTGTACGTGTTTTAAATTGGAAACAACTTGAAAATTTTGAAAATTGAATTTGTCAGGTAAAAAATTACACCAACCTTAATTCAAAAAAATTACTATTTATGATAATGCCAACCTCACGCCTCTTAGACAGTTGATTATAAAAAAAAATCGACTATAGTTTAAGTTTCTTGAATACTTACTTATACCTGTTCTGGTCATTCACTATGCTGGATACATGCCCTCTATACCTGTATTTTACTAAGAAACTAGAATTTTCTTAAGCTTTTTCAATTTGTGTGTATACTAAAATATACTATATACTCTTTGTTTCGGCTGTAGTCACTTGTTATTTTTATATCATTAAGGGCCGCATTTACAATCGTCAGATAAACTCCCGATAACTTTATCCCTAGGATAAATTTAAAAAATCAGTTTTTCAATCGTCCCATAAACGCCCGATAGGATAAACTACTGTATAAACTACGGAATAAATTATCTGGTCGTTCGACGATCGGATAAACCATGGGATAAATTTATACTATGTTTTCATAGGTTCTGTGCTTTTTGAGAAACTTTATGGGCATTTTTCTTGGACAACATTGTTTAGATGGGTTTCTTAACCTGTCCATATGCTCAATCAATTTGCCATCGCTGTCTGATTCAGTTTTGCCCTATATCTCCAAAGCAAATTAGAGTACACACTTTTAAATATTTCTGTTCCTAAATACTTCTAGGTACTTTAGATAGCAAACTTTAATGTACTAGCTATTTTCATACTTCTTAGCGACTTGTATAATATTAACATGTCCATCAATTTTTTTCTTAATGTTTTTTTTAGTATTTTCTTGTTCAAGAAAAAATCAACAGTAATTGGTTTTTGTTCATTGTTTTATGCAGAATATAAATTAAAAATCTAAGTTCTATCGATAGTTTTTCTCACAGAATCATCGCAGCCTAATATATCCCTACATGAAAAATTTCATCCTGTCTGGAGTTGTACCTATAACTCGTACACCCGAAGTCAACACTTTGAAAAATATGTAGGTACAGTGCAGCTCTTTTCGTCTAAAGAAGGATTTTGGAGTTGCAGAGTGTAACAGTGTTCAGTGCTTTTGGGATATTTCAACTGCCTGCAGTAAAAACTAAGCTGCCAACTATAATAGATCATCTCCCGCGATGATGTACCTATCTCTAGAGACCTAAAAATAAACGGTTGTTGGTCTTTAGCGACACTAGTTTTAAACGTCCAGTCAAACTTCTGCTCGAAAAATCTGCGGGGGGGGAGTACTAATTTTGGCTGGGGCGAGGCCAATCTTTTCTCTTAACCTTGACTAAAATGTGTGCCCTATATTTACATCAGGATTAATATTGTTTGCGTTGTATATAGACGCTTTTTTGTGAGATCTTCCTGACATTTCTGGCATTAGAGTGAACATCGAACTTCAAAGGGAAATTTGGTTTTTATTTATTTTTTTACTCATTCTCGAAGCAACTTTTCTAAGAATCTTTGATAAATTTCGTAAATAGTCAGTTGAAGCTAGTGAAAACGTTTCCACGCAATATGGTCATAGGACAAACCTTTTTGGCTTCTAAATATTTCTGTAAATTTCTCACAAACACACTGAATAGAAAAAAGTTAGTTTTAAAGATTTTGCAATAACATTTTCAAAAAAAAAATCAATTAAAATAACTCAGTAATTCTATTGAAATAATGGAATATGGAATAAAATGTGGTATTGTTCACGACGATTTTATCGTCGTGAATTTTATTCACTATTATCTTCTTGAGCGTTTCAGCATCTGAAATCACTCTCACAGATAAAATCATATTTTATCGTCTTGTGTATCTAATAAATAACTATTAAGAATCTTTATTTTCGAAGTACATTACGCAAAAATATAAAATAAATAATCTTGGATTATTAAAAATTTCTGTTTTAGTAGAATCAATAAATTGACTTTCGATTTTTAAATGACTTACAAAGGCAAGGGGCATTTAGTATTTTGAAAGCGTTGTTGTTTGGACAACATTAATACCCTGCTAACTTCTTTCCTAGGGATCTTTTAATACAACGCCTACGCCAACATTTCTGCCTTCATCGACCCAGGCGATGCGGTAGAAGTCAGGAAGTCAGACACAGGAGAAATACAGGATCTTTCTCATCAAACATATGAAAATGTATCGTGACTATCTCCCTAAATCGGGTGAAAGTTTTCAAGTTATTTCAGTAAATACGAGGGACTTATTACTACGTGAGTAGTATAAGCGAACAATTAGTGCTAATGAGGTCATTATCTAATGACCGCTGCAACTTTCTCTTAATGACCGCTACACTTTGGCCGCTACAATTTTGCTATATGTCATACAATATATAAGACCAAAGAAAATTTAGGAAAATATTCAGTGTTGTTCTCGTGTTTGTTCTTGAAGAAGACGTCTTGGTGTATTGTGAAATTAAGGTAAGTTTTTTAAGAAATTATTTTAAATATTTATTAACTGTTGTGAATTTGTGTTAGATGCCTGGAAAACGTGTATCTTCTATGCCATTGAAAAAATCATCTCCGAAGCGTTTTAAAGCCCCAGGTGATGGTGGATGTGTAGAAGAAGAGGAAATTAGTGCTTCGCAAGTTCCATCGGTTCCGAAGTCGTCTTTGTCAGCATTTCCAGCTGCTTCACCACCACCACCACCACCATCGCAATCCATAGAATTAGCGAGAGTATCTGAAATAGGTCTTAGCCAAGCTGCATCCCCCAAGTCGCCTCAGCCTATCCACGCTGAAGAAGACATCATAACACCAGCTGAATGGTCGGATCCTGTGTTGGAGCGATCGTTGATGGAAATGGCCGACAACATCGAGAAAAATGAAGCTGAGAGAAGTGAGAAAGATGAAGCTGAGAGAACGGCTCGGATGGTGATCAATGAGAAGTTTCGTTTAATTCATGAAGTGGTGTATCCTATAACTAAGTCTGGTAGCAAACTTTTATCGATTGGAGTAAAACCACTCCATGATTTTGTGCCGTTGTTGAAGATACATAATCCAGAATTAACATCGGCGATAAGTTTTTCTATTGAAACCTTTGAAGAGTTTTTAAAAGAAATGAGCAAGATCTTTGAATCAAGAGAGGAGGACGAAGAAGTAGAAGAAATTAGTGTTCCAGAAGGTCAGATGTTGTGTATGCTAAGTGGCTACGTCGTGGTGGTTTGTAGATATAATACTCTTCAATTTATACCTAGTCAACCCAGCGTGTACAAGGGCATTTATTTATCATTGAACACAATTAAAACTGTCGTAAATATGGGCGAGCATTTATTGAATCTGCTTCATGCAAGAAGAATTCAATATAAATTCTATCCATGTTACGATAGTTTTATAAATAATGTTGCGCTTGATGTTATGGAGAATGGATGTAAAAATTTATCTCAAAAATTGTATGATATTATTAAGAATCGGTATGAACAAAATGCAACCTTGTATGAGATAGTTTTGAAACTGCCTGTGAATGTAAAAACTGCTGTCGAAAATAGAATACAATATTATAGGGAAAATAATGATTATAACTGTCTGTGATAATAAATAATTAAATAAAATGTATACTCTGTTTTCTTTAAATATTCCGCCGCGTAGCAAAAGTTATCATTATTGGTTTGGTGTTGAATAATGAAAGTTATTTGAAATAGAATGGACTTACGATTCAAATCTCCGTTTACAGCAATTATAGCTGGTCCAACTGCTTGCGGAAAAACGCACTTTATTATACGATTTTTGAACCACATAAATTCGGTCTGTGATAAAAAATTTGAACGAGTGCTTTGGTTTTATGACGAGTGGCAACCGTTGTATCAAACTAATGTAATCAATAATAGTAATCTTGAATTTCGTCAAGGCGTTCCTGATATGAATGATTTTGATGGTACAGAAGCGACATTGATAATTTTGGATGATCTGATGAGAGAGACTAATGGCAGTGTGGTCGATATTTTCACTAAGGGAAGTCATCATCGAAACCTTAGTGTCTTCTACATTACGCAAAATTTGTTTCATCAAGGAAAAGGACAGAGAGATATTTCTTTGAATGCGAACTATATCGTTTATTTTAAAAATCCTCGTGATAAAGCTCAAATTAATTTCTTAGCTAGACAGATTTTTCCTGAAAATATAAAATTTATCCAGGAAGCTTATAAGGATGCCACAATGAGACCGCATGGTTATTTGTTGATTGATTTAAAACAAGATACTCCAGATGAATTCCGTATTCGAACAAATATTCTACCTGATGAAGAACCTTCTTATGCATACATACCTAAGAGAGATTATAAATATAAAAGTAAGTAGTTTATGCGTCAGTCGTCGTTGAGATGTCGCGAGCGTTAGAAAGAAACGCCGAGTTATTAAAATTTTTGCATAGAACAACACCTGTTTATCGTAAATCAATTCTTAATTCTGCCGATAAAAACTTGGTGCATTGTATATGCGAGTGCGCTCACAATACGTTATTAGGGAAAGTTCCTTTAAATGGTTCTCAAAAGAGCAAATTAAAGAAACATAAAAAATTACTGAGAAATTTAGTAAATCGTAAATTATCTCTCCAGAGAAAAAAGAAACTAATTGTGCAAAAAGGAGGTGCTTTCTTACCATTGTTGTTGGCTCCAATAATTTCGGGTGTGTTGGGTCATTTATTTAATAAATAATGGAACATACGAAAAAAATGGTACTCATTGATTCATCCGAACTTGAACGTTTGCATAATAACAAAAGCACTCAGCCAAACACCCTAAATGATTTAGATCATGAAATGAAAAGAATCATAGATACGAAAAACATTGATGATAATGAAAAATGGATTTTGTATAATCAAGTGCTTCAAAGATATCTAAAAATGATAAGTCGTTCTCGTGAACCTGTTACCATACCTGTGATTTATTCTAAAGAAAATCAATTAGAACAATCTGAACGAATTACTCGAAACATTTTGAGTTCCCTACCAAGACCCTTACAAGTTAAAGCGAATGCTTTGTTAAACAATTTAACACACAATGGAGTTGCATGGAATGAAACCGGAAACGTTATCTACGATGGAAACACAATTCCTGGTTCCAATATATTTGATCTAATCACTGATGTTATGAAGAGTAGTAATAAGTTAAATGCCGAGCCTGTCGGATGGAAAAATTTTGCGGAAATTTTGTATAAAATAAACGTTCCACGTACTCTTATAATTAATCCAAAACGTTTGAAATATATAAATGAACAAGGTGCTGAAAAGCAAGAAGTAAAAAACGAAGTGAAAGTAAAACCAATATCGTCGTCAAAGTTTGACACAGAAGAAGAAGAAGAAGAAGAGGATAGTCAAATAACGAAGAAATCAATGCGATCGTCATCAAGAAAACAAAAACGCTTGAGAGTTCCTTGGTCGCCGTATGAAAGCAAGTAGACAAAAATGGATGAAATAAAGGAAAGATATTTTATACCTCGTGACCCTCTTGGTTTTTCGAGTCCTAACAACTTAGCTAAGTTTACAAATATACATAAGAAAAAAATTAATAAATGGCTAGAAGGTGTGGAATCTTATACATTACATAAGCAAGTTCGTCGTCGATTTCCTAGAAATAGTTATCATGTAACCAACATAGACGATTTATTTCAAGCTGATTTAATAGATATGAGAAACATCGCAAAACATAATCGAGGTGTAAATTACCTATTAACTGTCATCGATGTATTTTCCAAGTTTGCATGGGTTAAACCTTTATACACAAAGACGGGAAATGAAGTGGCTGCAGCTTTTAAAGAAATATTTGATGAGCGTGTTCCGGTTAATCTTCAGACTGACAAGGGAAAAGAATTTCTAGCGAAAAATGTCCAAAAATTGTTTAAACAATATGATATAAATTATTATGTAACAAATAATCCTGATGTAAAAGCTGCTGTGGTAGAAAGGTTCAATAAAACTTTAAAAACAAAAATGCATAAATATTTTACGTTTGCAAATAATATGCAATACATTGATGTATTACCCGAATTCATGCACTCTTACAATAATTCTTATCATCGTACTATTAAAATGGCTCCTAACGAGGTAAATCCTGACAACGTTGCGCAAGTATACGATAACATTATGAGTACGAGAAAGAAGAATATTAAAACGATCAAACTCGAAAATGTGTACAAAGTTGGAGATTACGTCAGAATCACCAAGTACAAGCACGTATTTGAAAAAGGCTACATGAGTAATTGGAGCGGTGAAATATTCAAAATAACTGATGTTATAATGAGACAACCCGTTGTGTACAAAATTTCCGATTTAATGGATGAACCAATAGAGGGCGTCTTCTATCACCCCGAATTACAGCGCGTAACGTACGACCCCCAGAGTACATTTCACATTGAAAAAGTATTGAAGAAGCGATATAAAAGAGGTAAATGTGAAATTTTTGTGCAGTGGAAAAATTATCCTTCAAAGTTTAACTCGTGGATTCCGTGCAGTTCCCTTACATCGATATGAATAACGAATTTTATTTAACTTTGGTATCAAACAGCTCAACCAATTACTTTCCCGAAAATACAACAACGCACTTTTGCACACAACTTCCAAAAACTGTTCATTTGGATGGTGAATGGTGTGTGGGACTTTCGGAAATACAGTATCCGTGTTCCTTCTTAACCATCAACAGTGGTGAAAATATTATTTACTGCTCTTTTGAATTTAGTTTATCGGCGATTATGCAAAAAGGTGAAAAAGCCATTGACATATTGTTTAAAGATCCCCGTTTTGCGACATGGATCGATGATCAGGTTCGAAGAAGGAAATACAAGTCTTCGAAAGAATTCATGCGCGATCTTAAAATGAAAACGATCACATTTGAACACGATGTAATTATGACGAAATATAAGACTAAGCTTGAAGCTGGTAACTACGAAACGATCGAATCTATTGTGGATGCTCTAAACTCGGTAAGAGTTTTAGTAAAAGATAATGTTGAGTTCAGATTAAATGATGGTTCAAAAAGAGTAACTGTAACAAGCAGTAGCAAATATCTGACAAGTCTATCATTTTCACCGACATTAAGTCTACAATTAGGTTTTCAACCGGATACAAATGTACTGAGTAAAACTTCAACACATCCAGCAAACATTATGTTGGGTTTGCCTTCACAACTTTTCGTATACAGTGATATAATTGAACCACAATTGGTGGGCGATATAATGGCAAAAGTAATTCGAATCGTTGTTATCGATAATAAACACTACATTTACGGTACACATCATACGCAATTATTTTCGCATCCGCATTACGTGCCTCTGTTGAAAAGGGAATTTGAAAACATTGAAATTGATATAAGAAGTGCAACTGGTGAGAAAGTGCCATTTCAGTTTGGAACAGTGTGCGTTAAACTTCATTTTAAAAAAATTTCGTAATGCCTTCATGTCATTATCACGATTACTACATCAATCAAGCTGGTTCAGGTGTAGGTGCTATTTACAAAGGAATTAGTTACCAAAAGGGTTATGGTATTGGTAGTTTTTTACGGGGACTTTTTCGTACGGTAATGCCGTTAATAAAGAGTGGTGTTAAAACAATTGGTAAGGAAACACTACGCACTGGTTCAAATTTTCTTGGCGACATTGTTAATGAGGTGCCTGTAAAGGATGCATTCAAGACACGTGTAAATGAGTCAGTTGAAAATTTGAAACGAAAAGCTCAAGATAAATTAGACAACTTGGTAGGATCTGGATCTATAAAAAGAAGGCTAGTACAAAATAAAAGTCAGAATAGTTCTTCACGTCGTTCTGCAAAGAAGTGTAAAACGAGTTCAGTTATTAAACATCAAGATATCTTTAGCTAGAATGTCGTTTTTACATCCTCATAGTTGTGAGTGCGCGAAAAGTGAATTGGATCTTTTTGCTTTACCGCCAACTCAAACAAGCATCGAAAGCGGTCAATGGGTTCATTACAAAACTGTATCTAGTATATCTGAAAATAGTCCTTTAGAATTTGTAATACCAGGTGGTGAAGACTATATAGATTTATCGCAAACTTTACTTTCACTTTGTATTAAAATATGCAAAGATGACGGTAGTAATTATACCGCTGAAGATACAATTGGTCCAGTTAATAATATTCTCCACTCAATGTTTAGTCAAGTTGATGTATACCTAAATCAAAAACTGATTTCACCACCAAATAATACATACGCTTATAAATGTTATTTGGAGACACTTTTAAATTATGACTCAGGGGCGAAGAATTCCCATTTAACTTGTGGATTATGGTACGCCGATACGGCAGGCAAAATGAATGTAGTAACCAATGAGAACAGTGGATTCGCCAATAGACTCAAACTAACGTCGACGAGTAAAGAAGTCGATCTTATTGGTCACTTAAATTGTGATATATTTAATCAAGAAAAATTTTTAATCAACGGTGTAGAAATGAGATTAAAATTTGTACGTTCTCGTGATAGTTTTGCATTGATGTCATCAAATAATCTTAATGGAAAAATTCAAATTACTGATGCAACTCTAATGATTAGAAGAAATCGGATAAATCCAAGCGTATTACTTGCGCATGCAAAGGCTTTAGAGCTTTCAACTGCAAAATATCCAATTACGCGAACAGAATTAAAGGTTTTGACTATACCGCAAGGAGTACAAGGAAAATCATTGGATAATGTTTATTTGGGCCAACTTCCAAAAAGATGTGCATTGTGCTTTGTGACAAATAAAGCATTTAACGGTGATTATTCCTTAAATCCATTTAATTTCGAAAACTTTGGTTTAAACTATCTATCCTTGTACGTGGATGGTAACCAAATTCCTAGTAAACCCTTACAACCTACATTTATCGGTCCAAATAAGAAATTTGTTTCAATGTACCACACATTATTTTCTGGTACTGGTATACATTTTCTAAACACTGGAAATGGGATTTCACGTGATAATTATGCTGATGGATATTCAATAGCTGTTTTTGATTTGACACCTGACTTATCATCGCATAATGCTCTTTCATGGAATTTGATAAAGAACGGAAGTTTACGAATAGAAGTTGGTTTTAACACTGCTCTTACAGAAACTGTCAATTGTTTAGTGTATGGTGAATTTGATAGTGTAATAGAAATTGATAAAAAACGTAATGTAATTGTAGATTATAGTAGTTGATAAATTTATATAAGTGATAAATAAATTGCTATTACAAATGAAAAATTTGCTACTTTCATTTTACCCGTCATCCGAAATGGTTGTGTTTGTGGATTTTCAAGGGTTCAATTACGGTAATTGTACCGAAACTTTAACCATAAAAGAATTAGCTGTATTTAATACGAACAAAAGCGCACCAGACATCTTTTTGTTTAAACCACCCGATGATCTTTCAACCTTACCGCATCGTTATCAGAAGCAAGCCGATTGGTTGACGAATAACTTTCACGGGCTTTCTTGGAACTGCGGTAATTACGACTACGAAAAGTTGTCTGAAATATTGAATGAAACTACGAAAAATTCAAAGTGTATATACGTGAAAGGAATAGATAAGAAGCGTCTACTTTTGAAACGTTTACCAAAAAGTCAAATTGTAAACATTGAAGATTTAGAGTGTCCATCGCTTCGTTACTTGAGAGAACATTTTGATACGAATTGTTGTGTGAATCATATAATCAGCGATTCGGTGTGCGCTGTTCAAAACGTACAAAACTTGGCTAGTTGGTACAATGAATACTTTACAACTCAAAACGTGTCTGGAGATGATCTCTCGGAAGAAAAGACACCACGTTCTTGTTTCTGCGTATAACACTCTACCTGTCCTAATCACCAGACCCTCTATGGTTATTATCAACAGAGACCCTGATTACCTCCCGGGTAGTCATTGGATGGCTGTTTACATTGATAAATTTGGTTTCGCATACTTCTTTGATAGTTTTGGAAATCAGCCGCCTCCGAATATTTTAAAATTTCTTAGAAAAAATGCTATGATGTGGTCTTACAATATTTCTCAAATTCAAGATTTTTCTTCAACCGTCTGTGGCAAATACTGTACTTTATTTCTTTTAAACTACGCATTAGGCAATTCTGTTGATGATTTTCTAAAGTTATTTAACAAAGATTTTCACAATAATGACAAACTATGCAACAAAATGTTTAACAAATATTTCATGAATAAATAAAGACTTTGCAAGATCCATGTTTTTTCTTTCTTTCCTTATATCTCGTTACTCACCAGCATGACGCGGACGGGGCGCGGCGCGGACGACGGGGCGGCGGCGCGGAAACGGGCGCGGGACGGGACGGGGTGGCGGCGGCGCGGGAACGGGCGCGGGACGGGGTGGCGGCGGCGCGGGGACGGGCGCGACACACACACACACACATTCTGGGTTAAATCAAAATAAAATCACAGAAATCATATTTATTAGATTTATTTATTTATTAAAAGATTAAATAATACATCTTATATTATTATACATCTCTATAGCCATATGGTAAGGTGTCAAAAGAACCATCATCTAAACGTCGTCGTTTTGTATAATTTATACGATACGTCTTAGTTGTTTCTTTTGTCATAACATCATAAGTCTCATTTCGAATTATTGTGCGATCGGTCAATTTAACAGTTTGGTCGGTGTTATTACACAGCATGTCTTTTATTTTGTCGAAATTAACTAATTGAGCATTTTGATAATGCAAACTTAACCCCTTGACTTTACACACAGTTTGAATTTTGTGCTCATTTTCATTCCAAAATTTGTAGGCATAATTTTTAGGACCCCCACTGACAAATTCAGTTATATAACTACCTTCGCCATATTCAATCATTTCGTCAGTGAGGTCACCTAGGAAATCGCCAGTAGGAGGTTCATATTCCCCTTCTTTTTTAACGAAAATGATACTATCGGTATCAAAATACAATACCCTTTTGCCAAGGGGTTTTAAATACTTATATAATTCTAAGCGTGCACCGGCTGTTGTATAGCATGCAAGCTTGGCTAAGACCTATTTCAGATACTCTCGCTAATTCTATGGATTGCGATGGTGGTGGTGGTGGTGGTGAAGCAGCTGGAAATGCTGACAAAGACGACTTCGGAACCGATGGAACTTGCGAAGCACTAATTTCCTCTTCTTCTACACATCCACCATCACCTGGGGCTTTAAAACGCTTCGGAGATGATTTTTTCAATGGCATAGAAGATACACGTTTTCCAGGCATCTAACACAAATTCACAACAGTTAATAAATATTTAAAATAATTTCTTAAAAAACTTACCTTAATTTCACAATACACCAAGACGTCTTCTTCAAGAACAAACACGAGAACAACACTGAATATTTTCCTAAATTTTCTTTGGTCTTATATATTGTATGACATATAGCAAAATTGTAGCGGCCAAAGTGTAGCGGTCATTAAGAGAAAGTTGCAGCGGTCATTAGATAATGACCTCATTAGCACTAATTGTTCGCTTATACTACTTACGTGTACTGAAAGTAATTATTTAAAAAAAAAAAATCCTATAATTGTTTACAAAATGTGTTGTAGTTTGGAGAAAACTTGCAGATATTAAGTGCATCATACTTTTAAATTACGTTTCTTGTATTTTCCATTAGTGTTTGGTTTTGAAAATTTTTGAATTTTTAGATACGCATGTTGCATATGTTCGGCTAATGTGTTAAGTTTGGATAGTTTACAAACTAGCTGGATAGTTGGTAAACTCGCTAAACCGTTGGTTATTTTAATAGAAAACGCAGATTCAAGTAAAACAGGGGTTACCAAGAACGTTGGGCAATTTGGCTATTAAATAGTTGGATATTTTATAAACTATCAAAGGCATTCTGGTTAATAATGAGAACTATACATTTTCGCAACACAAAATATGAAATGCTTTAGCTAGTTGACAAACTAATCAACTCGCTGGTTATTTTGTAAATAAATTGAGGTTATGAGATCTTTTCATTTTTCATTACATTTGCCAACCAACCTTTTGACTTCTTGGACTTACAATCATTAAAATGTGAAAATAAATGTTTGTACTCATAGCTTTTAGATAGCTAGAGCGTGTGGGAAACAGACTTTTCCGCACTGCGGTGTTTTTTACTTTGCAACAATGGCTAGGGACATTTAATAGGGTTGCTATCGCTACCGTTGAGATGGAATCCTTCGACCATATATCGGATAGACATGCCATACAGCGAGTTAGTAGGCAGGTTGTTTGAAGCCAACACCTAAGGGCGAGAGGAATGAGGGGCAAGAGGAAGCTTACTCCTTGTTCAATGCAGCTCGTAGTCAAGGGACAAACAATTGAAAAAACATTACAAGTTTCAGAAACAATTTATGTATTCGAGTTTAAAAAAAATTGCCTTAGTTAAAATACTTCTATAGTATAATTTTTTTAATTTTGACCGAATGTATAAATGTATCAAATAATACATTCTCATCTGCTACTAGTTTTGTCTTTGTTGTTACTATGCGACTGAGTGAAACAAAATACAAACCGTCAAGCGTATCGGAAAGTAGGAGGATCTACCAGTCATTCCCAAACTATGGGATGCCACTTCGTTATTTGTTATGTTTATTATTGTTAATTAAATTAATGTCTTTTGTTTATTTGCCAAAAAGACAATATAATTAACGTGAATTGAGATGATGATAGTCATAGTGACTTCGACGAATTTAACGATACAGCTAGTGAAAGTGAGATTGAAATATAAATTAAATTGTAAATAGATTTTTAACTTCTTGTTGGATTTTCTTGGCGTGGAAAATAAATAAAACAAAGTTTTAAAACCCGACACAAAGAATATATTGAGGTGAGGAATATATTCTCACCTGAGGATGACCACTTTGTAGTTGAAACCTGACACCTGACCTGACCTGACCTGACCTGACCACTTTGTAGTTGAAACGCGTTTTGTTTAAAATAAAGGTTTGGTGTGTCGGGTTTTGAAACTTTGTTTTATATAAATAGATTTGTAAATATTTTTTGTAAATTAAATTTACTTGTTGTCTGCGCTTGTTGCATTATGTGAACATGTTGAGAATCACTGATATATTTTGGGTGGGTGACGTAGTTGCGCTTGCGAAAGTTTCCTGTCTCTTTTAAATGTCCTAAGTGTGAGAAAGACAACATATCCCTGGCTTGAGCCGAGAGCGGCCCATCGTTTATCTTACTTGCTCCTAGCTACTTTCTCGGAAGAGTGAGAAAGACAACAAGGTTTTACGACATTCGACCAAAAATATTACTATAATTCTACCTTATGACATGCCGTCAGAGTTATAATATTCAAAATATTCAATATTAAAGCGGAAAGTCAGAATACGTTTCGACGTCGCTTTAGGTTAACACGTGTAGTTTCTTACTTACGGATGACATTACCGATGAATAAGCCCTTGTGGATCTCCTGTATATTTCGATGTAAGAACCAAATTTTACCCATTCACAGGTAAATTTAAGCCCAAAATTCACAATTTTTCCCTTTTATCACAATCGTGAAGCCCGAAGTTTGACGAATATAAACGAAATACTTGGAAATATTTTGAATGAACCAATCAGAGAAGCGGTACCTAAGGGTCGAATTCGCGTACTATGCTTCACTTTGCCTTCCCCGGGCATGTTGGCTTTACAACAAATCTTAATTTGCCCAGTCTACTCGATATGTGGTCAAAGATGAAAACGACACTTTTTTTTATGATAACTGACAGTTCATGTCAATTTGATGATTCTTTGACCTATTACCAACCCATCAACAAAACGAACTAAATTATAAAAAAAAATACTTAATATAAATAACTATTCTATTCTACTTGTATCTGTCAAGTAAATTAGCAAATTCTTTGTTTTTTTATATTAAAATAGCCAACGCTTTGGCTAGTTTACAAACTAACCACTTAGTTTACATTACCAAGTAAGTATTATCCTGTACTGTGTGTAGGTATGTAGACGTAAGAAGAAAGTAAGTTTGGCATTGTATCTGAAGTTCCAAGCGTTACACATTATCTCATAAGTGGAACACAAGTTTTGAGTACCTCGTAAAAAGGATGTTAGTTTTTTAACTGACAAAAATTATTTTGGTAAATACCGCAAATTAACTTTTATTAGCGAATTAATTTCTTATAGTAACCATTTCTCGAATAACCTTGAGTTAAAAATACAGTTATGTAATTACAATGTAATTTTTCTTTTAGAAAGCTCTAAATAGTAGTAGTGTATTATTATATAGGGTTATATTATACACCTAAGTATATTTTTTAAAACTTATTTTCTTTAGCAACGGTATCTATGTTGGTCTTTTGTTTCCTAGGATGTAGAATTTAATTTATTGTCCAGTTTACTTTTTTAATTGTTTTGCACATCATTAGACATTAATTGTTTTTTTTAAGTTATTTATTTAATGTTGCAAGAGCTGTCGTTTCCGCTAATTAAAGTCCAAAAAATATGATCTGAAGCATTAAAAAATTGACTTAAAAATTTAAATTTAAAGGGCTATATCTCGTGTAAAAAGGCTTAACCAATTTTTTGTCGTATGAAATTTTAATTCAGTTTGATATTTTTTATCAGCGCCCGAGAGATTGTACGGTACTTTTGAATCACACTGTATTATATGGGTTTTATAAGAAGGTCAATCTGTTGTCATACGAATATGTTTAGGGCATGACAAACTTAGAATATGTGCTTTAAAGGATTAAGAGCCGGTTTACAGAATATTTTAATTGCAGTTAAATTTTAATCGCCATTAACTTGACATTTGTCAATGCATTTTAAGTGGCAACGTAATTCGAATTAGTTTACTTCTGAATTAAATCTTAATTTCGTTTTATGTAATCCGGCCTTTAGTGTGGTAAAATAGGTCTTATGAAACAATATTGTAATATATGCTTTTTTCTTTCTATTTAGAAATATTGTTTTGTTGGTAAAAACAATCCAACAATTTTGTGGCGTTGAAACGTCAAGAAAACCGAATTCGGTTGCGGTGTTTTAAGTTACTAACAAAATAACTTTCAAATCTGTTGCCAGCAGACATATAAAAATTGATAAAATTAAAATAGTTATTAATAAAAGTTGTGCTCCCAACAATTCGATTGGTGGTAGCATTCCTGGACTGTCACTGTCGTAGTTGAACATATACAGGTTGCTCCGTTTTTATTGTTACAAATTTAAACAGGTGATAGAACATTCAATTTTAAAACAAAAGTTTCGTATAAACATATATTGAAAAATACTTCGTTAAGGAGCTACACCCCTAGGTGTAGGGTAAAAACTACCCTAACTATTTTGGTTTTAGATTTTTGATACTTTCAATTACAAAATCATAAATTCCATAGTTTTCTACACAAAAGTGGTCTCTTGTGTTGTTTCAATAAAAATTGATTTAAAATTTAAGTTACAGACCATAAGCAGCATAAAAATCAAGATGAATGACCAGAACCAAATTGAAATCTGGGTCTTTTGGGGTTAGACCACATCAGTTTGTAAGAAAACGTCGTCGTTTCACCCATTCTTGTAAGGAGCATCTTCAGGACAGGTTCTGACGACCAAAGCCTTTGTTCATCCGCTGTTTATGGTCTGTTAGACAACGTTCCTAACAGAGAGAGAGATATAACACCTGAACATTTTCTTGAAGCAGAACACCAAGAGACTGTGGCGATCTTTTAAAGGAACAATATGAGAAAGACAACACTAAAAGTACTCTAGAAATTTAATTGCAGCAAACAGTAGTACTATTAACGCCAAGTTTGTGTTTATTTATTAATTAGTTTCTTTTTTGTTTACGGACACTAACTTTTTACCGAGTTTCAGATGAAGGTATAAAAGTTTCGTTAGACATTGCATGTGATTTGGATCGTATTTTTATGTTCTTACTCTGTTTATTTGCCATTTTTATACTTAATTAGATCTTTAGCGAGTATTTTGCATATTTATGTACAATTTGCAAAGCAAATGCATAGTACTTACTACAACTTTCATAAACATTTCAATAAATTTAAAATGTGTACGTATTTAGCAATGTTTACGTTCCTTACGACATGACAATGATAAGGATGACAAATGTACAAAACTAAATATGACGAATAGAGCAATGAATCAATATCAATTTTATCTTGGCTTAGGTTTGATGGACAGGAATAAAAATGTCGGAGTTTTATAATTCAATGTTTCGCTTTTTATTTGCGATGCACTAATGTCGTATACATATAGGACAATTAATTTTTTATAATGAAAATAATTCAGGATTTATTAATAATCTTTTTGATACTACATTGATAATAATTTGTGGTACATTGTGTCAAGAGTCCAAATGGGTTTTTTGCAGATATTACACAATATTATATCAAACGCATCATGTGCTCAGTATTGATTTCTCCTCCTTCTCCCTCTAATCGTTCCAGTTCTTTGTCTCCTTCTTTAGCTCACTGCACTGACCGCTTTTATTACTTCAAATTACGATATTATTACTTGCTTCAAGTTGGAGTTTTCACTTCACACTATATTGCACTTTTTTGAAACATGTTCATCGCCATTGTCTCAATTTTATAGACGTTTTTCGTTAAGTTGACATTGAGTTACTTGTGAACGGAAATGTATCTAATAAATGTCGATTACTTTTGAATAGCATCTCTAAGTATAATATTATAAGTAATTTTAAGAATGTTGTAGTTTCTTGTTATTTTTTGTTTAGAAATTGATCAGAAATAATCTTTTCGATGACTAACAATAGTAGTTTACTATACAAGTAAATAAAAGTTGTTCATTATCTGTGAGTGATAAGTTTCTGAAACGAGTTTCAGAAAGGAATTACGATCAGATAATGCCAACTTTTCTTTGGGACGAGTCGAATTGGTTCCCAAATTCTGCAATCCTCTCTAATTATAGTCGAATTGGTTCCCGGGGATGGTCGAATTGGTTCCCGTCGGTCAGGTAGGTCAGGTAAACAGATTATAGTATTATGATAACAGCAATGACGTTTGTAAGTGTAAGAACAAATTTACAAGTTCCAAAACGTTCAAAAACAAATCGTATTTTACCAATTTAAAGGATGTGGATAAATATTTCTTCGAGTATTCAAGTACTTCCAAAATGATGGAGAAGGCGCATAGAACTTAATGGTACTATGTCGAAAAATGTTAAAATTATATTTGTAATTTGTCTCCATTTTGATGCTTTAATAGTATTAATAGACATATTAACGAACGCAACGTCATCATGTGAGATGTGTTAATAGTTATTACTTGACGAAACATTTTACGAAATTTACAGGAGAGCATTGGGCTTAAAAAATTACATTCTTCTTTTTTTTAATAGCCAGTTAGCTGAATAAATGAAATTTATTGTTGTATTTTGTGCCAAGAAAATAATTATTTGAACATTTCTACCAGCTTTACATCTAAAATATTAACTTATATTTGGCTTAATCCTTTTTACCTACCTGCTATTGCGGGAGCCAATTCGACCATCACCTTTTACAGAATTATACTTATAGAGATTATTGGGAACCAATTCGACCACGACCTTTTCTTTATGTGTATAATACAACGTTTTCTTTTATTGGTACATCGAGAAATTTTTGTTAAATTTTTACCGATATAATAAAAAAATCACCAATAGAATAAAAAAATCGCCAAATAGAATTTAAAAAATTACCAAATGGCTACTTTATTCTATCGAATTTTTGTTGTATGGCTTTAATTAAAGAAATTTATTAACTAAGTGTAATACTCACCCCAAATTCGGATAGGTATGGTAAATCTAATTTCACACTATCTCTTTTAAGGCGATATGAACTACTTTTATACCCGATTTTGTCACTGACAATTGTTTATAGAAAAACAGACCCATAACTAAATGAAATAATGTGCCATAGTAACTTGTACATAGGTGTACTACCTATACTCGTATTTATGGAATAAGCAACAACATTGTTAATATCTATTAGAGAAAAGATCTTTTGTTTAAAAAAGGTTGTAACGTATATCGACGCCATTAATACATTTCTCCTATAACATTTAAAAGTCACAGTAAATTTTAATAACAGCTATCAGAGTTAAAAATAAATAAATATATATGCGTATGGTGGTAATGCCATCACCCAAGTGCCAGAGTTTTCAGGTCGCATCTATAGCCTCAGTAAATTTTAATAACAGCTATCAGAGTTGAGCTTGAAGCTAAGAATGACCGATGGAAAAGATGAATTTGGTTTTGATTTGGTATTAAATTCAAATTTTGTCACAAGAGTTTGCGGTTAACGGAAAATTGTTCTAGTCGTCTCGTTTTAATGGGAGTTAATAATCTTAATTACTAAAGGCACTCACTCGTCACCGCTTGTTGGTGCTTTAAGGTTGAAGTATACTGAGCTCACCGTCCAAGCGGCCGTGCGAATGCACAAATTTGAATTCACATCTTTAAGAAAAATAATAATCAAAATCTTTTTTTTCCACAGACTAGTTCTTATCTCAATTTAAAATTTTTAACTAAGTTAGAAGGGGTAAACAGCTTAATACTTTTAAGGTTTTTGTGAACAAAAAAGTTCAAATGGCATGAAAAAAATACACAATTACAAGTAAGTCATATACAAGACCTGTAAAAAAATATCAAAAAACGTAGTACCAAATGACTAAAGAAATTCGTTTATTTTTCATTATATTTTTAAACGACACTAACTTTTTTTTCAAATCTATGCATAATGATGCTAAGGTCCTCAGAAAGTTTTATTTTATTTATTACTTTTGTTAAAAATCCAATTTTAAATTTTGCGTTCACGCGCTTGCTTTAATATCTCCTCTTTGGACGTTCTCAGTATAGTTAGTTCAACCTTAAGCAGTACTGATTATTATTAATCCTTTTCCTTAACTTTTTTTTAATTGAATAATTACTTGAGTTGATTATTAGGGGTCTTATAAGTTTTGCTGAGATAAGAAATGGAATGTGACATTTTGGCTTCTAAAATGTTAGTGTGATTTTAACGGCTTTCCTATGGTAAAGAAAATGATTGTAACCCAGAGGAGAGTTTAAATATAAATGTTAATTTCCTAAATTGAACCGTAGAATTAGAAATTATAGAGTAGTCAGTGTATTCTGGTTTATAAGTGAGGAGAAAATAATGCAGAGGTGCTTCGTGATTATAGTTTAAGGACAAACGTTTTATTATCGTCAACTGTCTGCTCCTACGAGTACATCAGTTACTTTCGCTGAGAGTAAAATACTCAACGCCAGGAAAAATCATAAATATAAACAAATTAATGGAGATAATTTAATACATGTTTATATGGGGTGTATCAAAAGTCGCGAAAAGGCACTTAAGAGGGGCTAGGTAAGCTATACAAAATAGTAACATGAGATAGAGTGGAATTTTCTAATGGAATAAAATTCTTAACTTCGATATATGCAATTGTTGTGAAAATTGCCGAAAGAAGTCGATTCTTGTTTTTTCTAGCCGATCATTTCGTGGTTTTTGCTTATCTGCTGTCAAAACTCAACTGAATGGTTAAACTAAAAATATTTTGGTTACCAATTTATTTTCTGGTTTGGCTTATTTCAGTGCTTGGTTGTGATTTAACCAAGTTTAAGGTTAATCATACTCACGTGCAGTGTCCTTATTTTTCTAACCTAATTTGTTCTCGAGATATCACGCAATTTCGCCACTTTCTTCGACCCGTTTTTGGCTGTGTTTTGGTGACGTTGTAATTGTTTTATATGAAACATGAGTGCTATGAACATCTATTGCAATTTTAGAAACAATAAAAAAAACATCAAGAAATCAAAAACAAATTTCTACTTTCCAACGACAACAACGCATGTGCATTTAAAATCCCAGCGCTCGGTGTTGCCAAAAAGCTAACCCAATTTCTACTAAAACACTCAAATACGCATTCAAAGTCTTAGGTTAGATGTTTGCTCTTCCAAGCGAAATAGTGAAGATTGACTAAAGTAATATTTCATGACAACAATCTAGTTGGGGCAGAAATGATTAGTCTGCAGTAAAATGCAAATTAGGGTTTCTTCGGGTTTGTTTCGGCTTAGGCCCCATATCTGTTCATGGCAATATCGGTTTTGAGAAGAGTGACGAAGTGAGCAATAAACATCTTTACCCGAAGAAACCCTAATTTGCATTTTAGTGCAGACTAATAATTTTCTGTCCCAAACTTTATTGTTATGTATCATGAAATATTACTTTAGTCAATCTTCACTATTTTGCTTGGAAGGGTATACCAAAGATTTTACCCATGCACTGAAATGCCGGGCGTAACTTTTTTTTATTCAAATGTTACGGTACGTTAGGAGACATCTCGTGTGAAAAAGCACTTCGAAAGCAGTACAGCGCACTATTTATTTTCTGAATATTGTCAAACCTATGTAATAAAAAATATTATTAGTGTATAATTTTTGACTGAAATAAAATTCATATCTTGGATGGAAGCGATTTATGTAAAAAGTTTTGAAACAGGTCGATTTTTGTTATTTCTTGCGCATCATTTGGCACATGTGGTTTTAGTTTATTTGCTGGCGGAATTGCACAGCCACCTCTAACTTTTTTCTCAAATGTAAGGGTATGTTAAGTGATATCTCGTGTAAAAAAGGCCACTTCGCAAGCAATACAACGCACTATTTGTTTTCTGATTATTTTCAAAACCTATGCGATAAAAAAATTAACACCAGTTTTTATATGTCGAAGTTAGGCAAATCACACTCGAAATGATGCAGAATGTTAGACATTCATGTTACTGTCGTTATGTTGTTTCCCAAAAAAGGAATGGTTGCCCATTTAAACATTTGTTGCATTAAATACTGTTCAATTTGGTTTTATTTTTCTATCATGTAGGCTTTGAAAATATTTAAAAAACGAATAGTGCATTATATTGCTTGTGAAGTGCTCTTTAACATGAGGTGCCACTTGATATATCGCTACATTTGAAAAAAAATAGAGATGGCTGTTCGTTTTTGTCAGTAGATAAACAAAAACTATATGCACCAAATGGTGGTCAAGAAAAAATAAAAATGGACCTGTTTCGGGAATTTTTACAAAAATTGCATATGGATTTATTTTCCATTTAAAATTTCCACTCTACTGTATTAAAGCAAGCTTTCAAAGTAAAATTTAACTTTAGCTACATGCCATATCAGCATAAGACAACATAAGCGGCCATAATTAAACGGCTAAAATGTGCCTAAAGTTCCGCCGGCACAGTTTGCTCCAATTCATTATATTTTCAAACTAATTCAGTTATTTTCGATAAAGAAAAATCACAAATTTTTTTGTTTTGTAAACAAAGATTGAAATAAATAATGTTATCAATCTCATTTGAAAAAATAATTCGATAAACTGCGACGTTGACGTTTTTATAGTTTTGACGTATTTTGACACACTCGTCATATGAAGGGATATGAAATATAGTATAGGTACAAATTTTGCAAGCAGTTAACAACTTAGGGTCCTATTCTTGACCATACGGAATGGTGACATCTCACCATTTTATGTGGTCTAGAATAGGACCCCCAGTCTATTCATTTCTACTTTTGCTACGAAAGTTAGTTGTTGCATTTGTTACAATCGATTCCGTCGGACAACTTACCTAACTGCTTGCAGTCAAATTTTTACTTACTTTGTGATGTTAAATTTTTAGTAAATTTGATGAAGTCTGAGTTCAAATTGCAGTCAATGGTAAGTAGGGTGATTTGTAAATTTTAAATGTCAATAAACCTCGGTTTGGGATCGGTAGGTACTCCGACCGCAAACATCTGTTGCAATAAACTAAACTTGAGTATACGAAATAATTTTACTTTTCAATGTACACCCAACTGCATAAAATAAGATTTAATTATATAACGTTCTTAGTAATTTTAAAAATCACTATGTTAATAAACCCGTTAATCCAATAATTCTATTCCCTTTTCAGATTCTAATGAAGGTGTCGTTTAATTCATAATGTAAAATAAAATTGGTTTCAAATTAAAAAAGAATTAATTAATGAATTAACGAAAATTTGATTGCCTCTAAAAGCCTATTTGTGAATTGTGAGTTTTAAGAATTCTACCTATTTTGATACTTGTTCAATGATTATTATTATTTCTTCAACAAGAAATAGAATATATTAAAAGAAAAGATGGCTCCAGTTAAAAACAAAACTATGTTTTCTTCTTTGCAAATTTTATCACAAATTTGTTTACAGTTTGTCATTTCGGTAATCGTGTTTGGTTTTTTATTACAAAAAGGGATGCAATTTGTTTTCGCTGAATACCATAGGGAGAACAAATTTATTTAGCAATGCGAATTAAATAACACCTTTATTGAAATTGGTTTCATCGGCTAAGGGTTTCGACAGTTATATTTACTAGAAACATCAGATCTTTTAAGCAGTTGTATTCGAGTCAACTCTTGGAATCAACAAATAATAACATTTTCCTTTTTGTTTAATTTTATTCTCAATATACGAATAAATGTCATTAAATTAAATTAAATTAAATAAATGACAATTGTAATTCGAATCAGCTTTATTATTAGTTGCATCGATTACGGATTTCGTCAACATAATGACTTTTAAATTTACTAAAAATGTCAAATGAAATATAATTTTAAACAATTTTATTCAAGTTGAAAACTAAAATTATGTCGTGTCCTCAAGTTACGACTAAAAAGTTTATTGCCACAGATGGTTGCGGTTGAAGTACCTACCGATCCCAAGTGCTGGGATTTCATAATTCAAATCTCCCGGACGTACGACATACATATTTCGGGATGTACTCGGATATAACATTTTGAAAAAGTGCAATGTTTTTTGGTAGTTTTTGATTAAGACACTTTTTTATTAATAATAATTAGTTACACAAACAATTATTGCTTGTTGTATCCCGAAAATAACTAATGACAAATTAGAAATTAATTCGGGGAAAGTCGAGGTTTCTCGAGGCTACAAGCCTTTGAAGACGTTTTCTAAAACGGCATTTTAATTTTTTTCCACAAATAAATAAAACTTTGGTTCTTAACCGTTTACTTAAAAAAATGTTTTCAAACGAATTTTTGTAATTTTATGATTTCATATTATAAGCTGTTTCAAAACTACAAAAACACCAACGTCGCATTTTACCAAATTATTTGTTTAAATAAGATTGATAAAATTGTAAAATAGCTCTAGTAATTAGACTTCTGCTTGAAAGTATAAATTACATTAGCTATTATGTTTTTCGAAGTGCATGAATAATTTATAACTGCTAATTTTGAGAGAAAATGCGATGTTGGCGTTTTTATATAGTTTTGAAACAGCTAATACCTACTTATTATTACTATGGCTCTGCGATCGGGCAGAGGTCGAAAACTGTCATGCTCGTGCCAATTAGATGGTTGCAGTCAAAGAAATAAAGCAAAAATCCTAAGTTTTCCCTAACTAGAACTTCGGTATATGAAAATTCTGAAAATTATAAAGCATGTAAGAGTTGTACTTGTCCTTGAAGGTCATGGAAGAATGTCTTGTGACAACTGACAACAATAGAAGGAAGGGCGTTCGAACCTATCTATCTGACAGTTGTTTTAAAATTAGGTTTTTGCAATTTGTACAGGTTGCCCTCTAGTACAACTAGATGAATTGATTTCAAATAATTGATTTATATGAAATTTTTTGGAAGCAATTGCTTGGAAAGTTGTTAGGAGGTCTCCTTTTTAGACCTACGCTTGTGGTCCAGGCTAGGTGAATCAATGCGAGTCTTTCTTCATACGACAGACAATAGCTGCCTAGTCACCTTTGTCTGGAGTTTTTCCAGAACTCTTATGTCACGTTGTAGAACAGGAGACAAAATTGAATTGCCAAAGTCCAAAATAGGTTTTACATAGGTCTTGTAAAGCTGGGATGATGACGGTAAATCTACGAATACAAATGATATACTGATTAAGTAGAAAAGCTGATTCGCCCTCTTCACAATGCGATTAATGTACTCTGTACAGTGGCGGACACGAAATTTTGGACGCCTATGACATTTCGTTGACATAAACGTATGGAATTCTCTATACATTTTGACAACAAAATGACAGAAGTGTCCAGAATTCAGTGTTCGCTGCTGTACAGGTACAAGTGAGCGTAGAAGTAAAGTTTCCCAAAAGATATACCGATTTTACAACTTTCACTTCCTAATTACTTTATGCGGGATGTCAGGCAAGGTCGTACAAATGGTCAGCTGCTTTTTAGAGTGGCACGAGTACCGCAATCAGGACTGTACTTAAAATTTTGTATTTGCAAACAAAGCAGATTTGAATAGCATTAATAACAAGGAAAAATTAGAAAATAACTTTTACTAGGTATGATGCTTTAGTTTTAACACATTCGCGGCTGACCAATGTAGCTGTAGCGTTTCTTAAGTGCTATCGAAATTTCATTTTTCCAAATACGGTCCTGGTAAGAAACATCTTCCCATAATCTTCTATGACGGTTTTATTGAAGTGGTAGCAAACCCTGCCATAAACGACCCAAAAAGTTAAATACCCTTAAAAACCATAAAATCACTATATCTTTTGGGAAATTTTAATTGTGACACCCAAATCAATACAGGAAAAGCTAGTTGAGAGTAGAACACTATAGATGCTTCAGAGACCTTGAGGTCATTTTTGCCCAAGTGTAGCACTGTACATTTACTTAGGTTAAATAGTCAACCAGATCTTAGACTATTCATAGGGTTGCCATAATTCGTGTGTAGTGATACGGGACATTTCAAGAAGCACAGGGAGAGGTGTACAAAATTGTTTTTAATGCCATATGCAAATGAATATTTTAAAATCACAGAAAAAAAACAAAATAATATAAATTTTAACTCAAAGAAAAAAACGAACTAATATGTTTTATTTGCTCCAGGTATACTTTGCTGATAATTGAGCGGCTTTTAAACGTTGAAACTTGCCATCAGTCATACTTTGCTGATGGTTGAACGACTTTTAAAAGTTTATGTTCATTTTTAATATAATTTTAAAATTCAGCACATTTCATATTGAAATTATAATGTCATTGTAAAATACCCTCGACTAGTCCTAAATGATTTTTTCTTATGTCCACTGATTTGCCATCAATGAAAATATTCTTTAAACGTTTGCATTGTGGGCTGAGACTGCGAATATATACTGACATAATTTTAACAAACCAGATTTTTGTTCAAAATTTTGCGCACCCGAAAAGATACTTGAGCCACTTCCCTTCCATGCTCAAATGGGTTGGTATTGCTAATTCTTCTCCATTACCATATTTTTGTAAGTAATTTTTGAAGTATACAAACTGGTCAGGTCATACATTTCAGCATTTCCAACCTCAAGTCCTTTTTCTTGTAAATACATGATGGAATTCTCTAACTTCAGTCTATTCAGGAGGCTGATTTAAATTCTTCTAGTCAAAAACATCATACTTTTTCTCGTTCTCGCGTTTAAATCTTTGCGCGGATAAAACACACCGTAAGACCATTATACTACAATAAATAAATAGGACTAATTTGTTTTTTAGAAAATTGTACCCTACTTGAATTCTAAGATTCGAAATCTTTGATAGGTGCATTGATTAACTTATATAATTAAAATTAAATATAATTATTAATTAATCAATGTTAGGAGTAAGTCGTATAAATTTTAGAGGACATTTTAAATTGGATATGGTATAAATTTTTGACTAAGCGTAAGATATGGTTGACTGATAATAAGTTCCCACGGAATTGCCTGAATTTTAACTTGTACGTCCAGTGATCGGCTTCAATTCAGTTGAAGAATACAGCAAAAGCCAACAAAATAAAAAAATTATATAAATATCTTCTTATATGTGGTTAATAAGTTACTAAAAGTTTTTTTTTAACATTCTCTCTACTAATGCGACGGTTCTTTAGTGAGATATATTGACTAGAAAAGTTTTAGCTGGGACGCATGCAATTCTAAATAATGTTATTAATTTTAAATAATAATAATAACATTCATTACTTTAGTGGTAGTTAATTCAACCTTCCCCATGTTTGTGTTATGTAGTTTCATGCATGTTATTTGTTTGCATATGAACTTTTAATAGAAGGTTCCTGGGAAAAGTTTTATCTACTCGTAAAATTTGCAACTGTAATGGGCATTTAATAACATACTTGTATTAGTATAATTATTTTGTAATTATCATAATTCTGTAATTTAAACTAAAAACAAGACTTATTTTAATAAGCATAATGCACTGTAATAAAAAATGGAAATAAATAAGAATACATGTTGTCCTGTAAATAATAAAAACACATTTGCTTTAAATCAAGATTTTACAACAACAAAAATCATGAAATGATGATTAACATCGATGTCAAAAAGTTAAATAATTGATCGAAATTGACTAGTTTTGGTTTAATTAATTATCCATCTTTAGCAAAACAACAGGTGTAAGGGGGAAATTTTGAATTTTAAATTATAAATTGAAAGTTACATTTAAAATTGAAAAATTAAACGATTAGTGTACTGAAGGTACTACTACCTTTGTGTTAATAAACTAAAATGGCCGGAAATAGGTTAAAAATAGGTTTATTTTGGGTCAATGTTAACCTCTGTTTCATGATTTTTGTTGTTGTAAAATCTTGATCTAAAGCAAATGTGTTTCTATTCGATTAATCGAACTTCGAAATGCTCACCCCCTTTTACGGAAATAAAATGATGCTTTTATGAATTATCAAACCACGAGTGAAAACGAAGTGGTTTATCATCCACGAGCTGAAATAAATGAACCGATTTACACGAAAACGAGTTTAATACAACATTTTGTTCGTCGAATTAGACTTAACAAGGCTTAAAATTGCTTTAAATCTGTTAAAAATAATCTGACGTTTCGTATTGGGAAATGCCAAACAGTTGTCAAACGCGTTACACAGGAGAAAAACCGGAAATTTTGACAGGGTCGAGGAATAAAATGTTTTTCAAATGAATTTTAAAATTACACTAAAAAAATGAATTTTTTGAATTGTTTTAGAACGTTTGATGATTGATGAAATGTAAATGTTAAAAAGTATTTTAAAATGGGAATGTTGAAGATGAAACAAAAAATGGCGGTATCGCATTCAGATTATTGAGAAGCTCTAAAATTGTCCTGATCTTGAAATAATAAGAAATTGAATCTTTTCATTGAGCAATTGGAGAAACCCTATACACTACTATTATACACTAAAATTAGTACGGCACTAAATTTTAGTTTTTATTTTAAATGTTCTATATCATATTTTGGAATGTCAAAATGTTTAGGTTTAACCATTCGTTAATAATTATTTTCTACATTAACATGAAAATTTCCATTACAAGTTTTATAATTTTAATGTTTTTTGAAAAAATAGAACATATGCACTTATTCTTAATTCACAATTTAATAGTGATTATACAATGTGTGTTAGAATGATTTTCATCTAGTCGTCTGAATTTCTCATGTAAAATTAAAAAATGCCGCTTTATAGAACTAATAACGGGCATTAACCCATCGAATATTACCGTTCTACATTTATTAATTCGGAAATAAGCTTCGTTAATAAAAGTGTCTTCTTGCAGAGTGTAACGATTTTAATTGCATTTTAACGAAATATTTTTTTTTAATTAATTGTATTTCACAACCGAGATATTTGACATTTACTGACAGAGAATTCAATTGAACAGAGCGCCACAATTTTTTTTACATGTAAACCAATTTCAAAGTTAACTAGATGAGAATCATTTAAAATCACATTGTATTAACATTAAAAATCAGGACGCCTTTTGATATACGAGTACGTCTTTTTTAGACGTGATTCTAACGTTTGTTAGGAATATTGGCATTTAATATACTTCACGAGTTCTAGGGATGATGATGAATAAGTTTTGCTGGTGGAGGATTTAAAACCGGTATACAGGGGTCTCAAAATTGACGCCCGTGCTCTTAGGATTTGTTTCAGTAGACTACAAATAGAAAGTCAAGAGTGGAAAATTGGCCGATTATCCTTCGTTATTGAGTTATTGATGATAAGAAACTAAAATTTTAAATTTAAACATTAAATTTTATTAAAAGCGAATTGTAGTCACAAATATTGCTAACAATGCAATTTGGAAACTTTTCCGCATATGCCCTAGCCTCAGCAGTGGCATTGTCATCATACACACATCACATCTAACTTTAACCGAGCTTTTAAGCTTTTAATGCAGTAGTATCGTATCATTTCGAACATACAAAACTGAAGGAAATTAATAACACTTGTCACTAGACAGAGCGATTCAACGAATTTTAACATCGTTAACATTAACTAATAAATTATGTTGCACAAATAATTGAAAAGACAGCATAAAGCTTATTATTTATTTTTACCAATAAGTCGATAACGAAGAACAATTGAAAAATTTGTTACTTTTAATTTTCGGTTTATATTAGCTCTCTGAATCAAATTCCTAAGCACGGACGTCAATTTTGAAACACCTGTATTATACAACATTAGACGATAAAGTAAAAAACTTTTTAGAAAAATACATTGTTAATTTGATATTATACTTTTAATTTGTCATGATCAGTGTGAGGAAATTTTATGGGGTGGCCATGAGGCCACAACCGATCAGCTGACTCGTCGTAGCGCTCTCGCGATGTTCATATTTATCGATGAAATGGTCCATTATAGCGCGTGCATTGGCGTAGTTTACTAGGGGTTTATACAATTAATGTTACCGATTGATTCGTCAGAAACGTTACGATTTGTATATTTTTTTAAAAAGGACTTTAAAGAAGGATTATTTAGTTATCTACAAAATGTGCTCGAGGTGAAATCGCAGCGTATTTCCCTTTGAAACGTGGTGTGGTTGAAAACATTTCAAGGGCTAAAAATGGTAAATAATTAAAAAATATTAATGTCACACCAAAGAATACTTTGAAATGAATTACAATTTCGTAATCTAGTTCTACTGGGTCACTTTTATGCGTTTTAAATAAGTACATAAGTACATGTTCTTTTGACTTTTTAGATATTATTAAAATTAACAGAGTTAGGGCGGTTAAAAGTAAAGGTATAATATTAATAGATAAGTGACATTAATTATTTTTTAATTATTTACGAATTACGATTTTTAGCTCTCGAAATGTTATCAAAGGCGATGAACACGCTTCAGAGGGAAATACGGTTCGGTTTCACCTCAGGCGCATTTTGCAGTAATTTTAAATTGCAATAACTTGGTGGGTCTTACAGATAACGAAATGATTCTTGCACTAAAAATTTATTTCAATTATTAGCTTTATTTCGTCTCGATTATGTGGAAGTCTATCTTTTAAATTAAAAAACTTTCTCGCATCTCGAAAATTTCACTACACAATTATGCAACGTTACAAGAAAATGTATTTTTTTTGGTTTTCCTTTATCAAAACTCAACCTTGTTAAACTACGTATAAATCTGCATTTATTGAAAATTTGTTTGCAAAAAAAACGGAGTTTCTAGCTTTATCCAGAAGGAAGATATGAGCATGTAAACGCAAAATGTGTCCAATTTTAGGTGTTTGCAAATTTTTAGCTAAAACGTCTTTTCAGCCCCTTCGCGAGGGTTGAAACAAAAAATTCTTTGTCTAAACATTTTTTAATACTCTTTCCTAACTTATATCTACAATGCAAGCTGTTCCACAACATTTCGATTTAAAGGTTTATCTGACTGCAAGCGCGCGCCCATGCACTAACCTTCGCCCATAAAATTTCCTCCCACTGGTCATGATCAGTGTGAGGAAATTTTATGGGATGGCCATGAGGCTACAACCGATCAGTTGACTCGTCGTAGCGCTCTCGCGATGTTCATATTTATCGATGAAATGGTCCGCTACAGCGAGTGCATTGGCGTAGTTTACTTGGGGTTTATACAATTAATGTTACCGGTCGCTTACAAAAATCTAATTAAAACATAAATATTATTGTTTTATTATAATTACGGAGTACCCAAGAAAAATTGTGGCAATAAAATAGTCGCTAATTTATTAAGACTGCGGTATATTTGTTGAGATTATTTTCTGAACCAATTTTAAAATAGTCGCTAATATCAGCTTGTGATTGTCTAGTTCAAACCCTGACAAGGCACCTAATTTGACATAATCGTTAAAAAATAACTTCATCATTTCCTTAATCTTACATGGACACCAATGAAGATGTTTAATACAGGGGAGCGTAAGTCACTATTACATTTTGAAAATGTTGCGTTTTAATTCAGTGGAAATTAAAATTAAAAACTAAATAAAAATGTTTTAATCATTTTCTCTGAGAAATACACTTGAATAACTGTGATTCTTTCTAAATTCTCGAAAACTGATTCCGTTTTGCGGTTAAAATATCTTTGAATTTCGAAAAAGATCTTTCTACATCACAGCTGGTTACAGGAGTAAATAAAAAGTTTGGTGCTAATGCAAAATATGTCGAAGATGGTACATTATTCGCTATTTGTTTTAAAACTAGAAAATCAAGATTTCTAGTAACTGCGTCAATTTTTGCATTAAATTTATCTTGTAATGACCATTCTACAGATCTTTAACTCTATCAACGTAGACTCAAATTTCTCAACTGTAATGGATAATTTTAAATTTTACGTTTCTAGAAATTTGATCGTAGTTGGAATATTTGAAAAATTGTTTTCAATAAAATTAAGTTGAGAAACTAAATTTGTGGTTAAAACTAGTTTTACATTGTTTAATGCTTTCTGCATCGTCGTTTAAAGCAATAAACAAATGATTTTAATTGATTAAAATTTTTAGAAATTTGCTTCTAACCAAGTACCCCAGCGTGTAACTACAATTGTTGATTCGTCAGAAACGTTACGATTTGTATATTTTTTTAAAAAGGACTTTAAAGAAGGATTATTTAGTTATCTATAAAATGTGCTCGAGGTGAAATCGCAGCATATTTCCCTTTGAAACGTGGTGTAGTTGAAAACATTTTAAGGGCTAAAAATGGTAAATAATTAAAAAAATATTAATGTCACACCAAAGAATACTTAGAAATGAATTACAATTTCGTAATTTAGTTCTACTGGGTCACTTTTATGCTTTTTAAATAAGTACATGAGATAAAAATGTTCTTTTGACTTTTTAGATATTATTAAAATTAACAGAGAGTTGGGGCGGTTAAAAGTAAAGGTATAATATTAAAAGATAAGTGACATTAATTATTTTTTAATTATTTACGAATTACGATTTTTAGCTCTCGAAATGTTATCAAAGGCGATGAACACGCTTCAGAGGGAAATACGGTTCGGTTTCACCTCAAGCGCATTTTGCAGTAATTTTAAATTGCAATAACTTGGTGAGTCTTACAGATAACGAAATGATTCTTGCACCAAAAATTTATTTCAAGTATTAGCTTTATTTCGTCTCGATTATGTGGGAGTCTATCTTTTAAATTAAAAAACTTTCTCGCATCTCGAAAATTTCACTACACAATTATGCAACGTTACAAGAAAATGTATTTTTTTTGGTTTCCCTTTATCAAAACTCAACCTTGTTAAACTACGTATAAATCTGCATTTATTGAAAATTTGTTTGCAAAAAAAACGGAGTTTCTAGCTTTATCCAGAAGGAAGATATGAGTATGTAAACGCAAAATGTGTCCAATTTTAGGTGTTTGCAAATTTTTAGCTAAAACGTCTTTTCAGCCCCTTCGCGGGGGCTGAAACAAAAAATTCTTTGTCTAAACATTTTTTAATACTCTTTCCTAACTTATATCAACAATGCAAGCTGTTCCACAACATTTCGATTTAAAGGTTTATCTGACTGCAAGCGCGCGCCCATGCACTAACCTTCGCCCATAAAATTTCCTCACACTGGTCATGATACAGTAGATTTTGTTTAAAATTTAATAATATTTCCTTTTTTTTTCGATCATTTTATTTATAAAAGATCAGTCTATTGCTTGATAATCTATAGACGAATTGCCACGAGTAAAGAAACTGAAAGAGTTGTTAGTGTTTCTGTTAAAAACTCTTCATATTGGCTCAAGTTCTTTATCACTACGGATTCGAATCACTCGATAATAAGTTAGTGTTTGTAGAACATTACGGGCGATTAAATTCTAACCACATTACATAAGGAGGTACATACAACATAAAGATAATTCTAATAATTGTTAAATAATTTATTCATCGCATGGAGGTAAGATAAAGAGACAGCATCGCGGCACTTGTACTGCAGCGTGTTGTGAAGCCGATTAACGATGGGCGGGGGGCTTTGTTTTCCTCCATTGCAAGCGATGTAAACAAGACAGTGGCGTATATATTTAAGTAGCAGCCAGGGGTTTATAGGCTGTTTTAATGAAAAGTATTGTAAAGACGGCCTTTAAAAAAGATCGACAATAGTAAAAACAAAATTAACAATCAACTAACGAACTGTAGGTTTCGCCACTTTTGCATAAAACGACTCATTATCTATTATTATTATTATTATTATCTAATTGGATACCCCTTTAGAAAACAAATTATCACGCCACTGACCCACAGGTGGAATGCTAGATTCACATTTAAGTAATTCACCTTTTTCCACGCGCCACACAGATGTGGTATTTATTGTTCTATTGCACCTGGAATGCACCCACAAGTCTAGATAAAGTCACTTTCAACAGAAATTTGGCAATAATTCGTAAATTTCACTTTCAAAATAAAAACCAGCTGACGGCCGCCATTATCCTTCATAATTGGCGATATTGGTAATGCAGCGTTGTCGGATTATTACTTAGTGCATCGCATCTCCGGAAATCCACGAACACCCTTACCGCTTCAGCTCACTAGGCAGTAACATACCAAGAAGTAAACATAGCCGATATGGCAACGTCAATGTTTATGTACATTAGAATGTGAGGTCTCGCTGACTTCACTTCCAAATGCACATTGCGGAGCCTTGATTCATCGTAACAATTTCGATTGTAATTTCTGACAATTTAACCATACTTTATTGAAGACAACCTTACGTATAAAATTTTTCGATTTATTGCGGACTAAATAAATGTTTTGCCGGCAGTAGAAAACTTTGAGATTGAAGATCCATGGTTTCAAATGAATGGAGCCCCTCCCCATTCAACAAATGTAACAAACTTTTTAAATGAATGATTTCCTAGACGGTGGATCGAGAGATACGGTTCCATCACATGGCCCCCCACGATCGCCAAGACTTGGCACCTAACGATTTTAATTTTTTTTTAAGTTAATATTTAACTACATTTACGTTGTTGTTTTTAAAAGTTTTTCAACTTTTTTTTGTTGGTAATTGTAGGTATTCTATACTTACAAGAATACTTCTATACTTGATTATTTTTCATTACATTTTTTGTGTTTAAATTTAATGTGTTATCATGTCACTCTTTACAAAATAAGACAAGAACAGAAAGTTCTTTGTGTGTAATTACTAATTTGCTATAACTTTATTTTATTTTATTATTTTTTTTATTTATTGTTCGTTACATTTATCAAAGCGATGAAGATCTATCAAAAACTGAAAATAAATGTTGGTTTTCATATAAAGAAACTAAAAATTATGTCATTACTCAAAAACCAAAGACGTCATAAATTTTGATATGTCAAAATAAAAGGATTTATAAAAGGAATAGTTATTATTATTTAAAGTAATAAGATGTTGTAAATGCTAGGTAAAATAAGCTAAATGGTAAGTTGAAATGTATTATTGTCTGATTTGCTAAGAAGAAATAATAAAGAGGCCAAATCCTAAACATTGTGATTTATCACCACGAAAAATAAAAAAAGTAAAATTTGGTCCGGTACCACTTCAATCGCGGAGAGTTAGTAACTTGTTTTTCACTATTAACTGGAAATAATCAATAATCATAATAATAATCATTGTCTTTGTCGCAAATTAGTCTTAATTAGTCTTTGTCGAAAAAACTTAAAAAATATAACAAAAAATAGTTTAAAAAATATTAACCATCTTCCTGATAAAGTTTGTAAATGTTACGGGTAATATGTAAACTTGGTTAGTTTGTAAACTAGCCAAGCCATTGGCTGTTTTAATAGAAAACGCAATTTCAACTAAAATAGCGGCTAGTATGTAAACTAGCTAAAGACCTTGGCTAATTTACTTCAAAGATAGAATGGAAATTTTAATTCGCATTTTAATAATTGTAAGACCAAGTTGTCAGAAGCCATAACATAAATACATAAATTTGTATCCAGTTACGCAAAAAGCTTTTGGTTTAATACTTGTTGTTGAACATTGTTGACGTTAAATGTAACGTTTTGGTATAGTTAAAACGCTCAGTGTGCTGGATATCAATGAGATTAGAATTTGAGATGGAAGCCGTAGCGGAGCGGTTTGAATGACGTGTTCAAACTAGGCTTTTAAAGCCGACATATCCAACTTGTGTCGGAATGAACCATCTATTTAAAAAAGCAGTCATCGTCTGCGCGCGCAGGGAACGCCACGCGATCGTTTCACTACAAATATTCCTCGAAATTTGTTGATCAAAGTTTTACGTATCTTGAAAACTCATTACGATTATTTACTTACCTACTTCACTGTCTGAAGTAGAAGTAGCAACGGTGATTGTCCATACTTATATACTTACATGAAAACAATTCTATTTACTTCATAAATCTGTTAGATTGGTGTTTAATTATCCGCTGTTTTAATTTTGAAATTATTATTATTATTATTATTATTATTAATTTTGTTATTAAGAAGTTTAAAAATGAAGTAGTTACTTATAAACCAAGTGCAGGAAGACAATTTTTCAATGAAGCACTCGTTTCTTCGTAACGCGTGCTGCAAAAAAGTATTTTATACCCCAAGTATTTTCAAATTGTTTAATAAAAGGACTAACAAAAATGGATATCAGATATGTCAAAATAAAATATTGATTTTTGATATTTTTTCATTTCTACTAAGATTTGTCTAAAATCAAGGGCTTTTGACTCGGATTGTAATATACATTGACAGTCACGCTAAACAGATTAAAAGATCTTTTTTAAGTTAGACTTTTCCAAGTGCTTCCTTATTATTATCATGTCACGTTTCTACACATGATTTAGGGCTTTGTGACGGAGTGTCAAAGATGTGGGAGGATGCATGTGGAAGAGGATTTTCTTTTCTTTGACATAATAAAAACGCTTTTGTGGTAACAAAATTTATCCCTTGAGAAAAGTTAGTCAGTTTTAAATGAAAATGGGTTGTTATTGTAAAAGTAATTTTTGGGCTTCTACTTATTTATGTTTATAAATAGTATTTATATATTTAATATGATTTAATTTATTTAAAAAACTAATTTATTAATTTTAATTTCATTCTTGTGATAAAATTTGAAATTATTATCGAATTACGAGTATAACTAATTTTATCATTTTCATCGCATCGTCTTTTATTTCTATTTCAACGTTGATAGCTGACATTTAAGTTTACTGTAAATTAAATGTTATAGCAGAAATGTATTAATGACGTCGATATACGTTATGCGATATACGAACGATATCAATTTTTAAACAAAAAATAACTGGAAATTACAACAGTTTTAAAATTACTTACTAATATAATATTATAACATGAGATCGGAAATGAACTGAATTAGAGCAGGCCGTGCTGAATTAATATTGACATTTATAAATTATTCTTGAGATTGTTGTAGTTTTTCTATGGTCTGTTATAATTTAATGTTGTAACTTCAAAGATCAATGCAGTTTTAATTTTGGAATTTGCTGAATTAATCATTATTACAGCTTAACGAAATTGTACTTTGTTTATTTATTTTTGCTAATTTATTCGGTATTCAACTCTTATTAAAAACAAAAAGATGCTATAAAATTTATACTAATCATCCCGTTAATGATTATACAAGTAAAATATAAAAATATTAATTGTTTTGACCTTAAACTATAGATTATTTTAGATGCCGCCCACTATTTGATGGCAATTATCCATACTGTCTACAGAAATTGTTTACATCAGTGGAAAAGAATAGATTATTTCAGCTCTTAATAAATAACATAGTCACTCGAATTTTATTATAATAACTAAATTACTACAAATTTTTATTCTTTGGACATCGGACCGAAAAAGTAATTTCTTTGCAAAAACATTGAATGGTTTGAAAGCCTAGGTCGGCTGTGAACAATAATGAGGTGATTGCTTGCCGTCGGCTGCGAGATCTTATTATAAAAAGCAAATCTTTATCCGTAGTAATGCCCGTTTTCAAGGCTGGATATAGTGTTTATGTGACCGAAAATAATTGTTCATAATAATTAGATTAATGTTGCTTAGTTGTTGCTTTGAAAGGGGAACATTATTTATTGATCTCGATTGTGTTGTGTATTTCTTCGGGAAAATTACGACAAAAAGCGATTCAGCAATTTTTATTATTATTGAAAATAAGACAGAAAGTAATTTCTTTGTTTGGAATCATCAGAAACAAAAATATCCAAGTTTTGTTACTCATCTCACTAAATATGAAAGTGCAATAAAAGTATTATACTACGTGACTTTAATTGCTGTTTAAAACTGCTTTTTAGAATGATCAATATTGAAAGTTAATTTACACATTCCAACCTTTTGAGCATTTGAAAAGTACATGTTTTAACTCAGTTTTTGCGGCCTTACTTATTCAAATGAATGGATTAATGTTATCTTCAAGAAAACTGCTTGGGATATATTAAGAAAAACAATTCAGAATTTTTTTTTATTTTATTCACAGCCAGTCTATTATTAGGTCATAATATTGCTACTAGGAGATGTCTAATGATATCAATAGAATCTATAGGTCTTTGAAAACACCATAAGACCCGTAACGAAATTAAACTGCATTTGTCACATTTACCTTTATATTAAATGAGAAAATATGATTGGTAACGCTCGAATTTTGTTTGGGGGAATAAAACATATTGTAAGACCCTTATACAATAAATATCATTTTGGATTTGGTCAGTGCTACAATATGCCTTTTTTGTTTTTCTTTAATATTCTCCTTTTTATGCAAAACTAACCTAAGACATAAGTAAACAAAATACTGAAGGAAGGGAATAAAAAACATGTAGAAACCAAAAAACTTACAGAAAAGCAATGATAATAAATAAATTAGCAACAAAATTATATCACTTTTATTTTTGTTTATAACACTGCAACCGGATTGGGTAATTTGAAATGTCAAATAACGATCTCAACAACCATGATTCAGTATACCTTAACATATAACCTTAACCTTAACATTTGAGTTGATACGAGATGTTTTAAATAAATTTAGGAAGTGGGAAAACAAAAATACTGAACGAAAAAAATCATTAATAAAGAAAAGCAAAAACTCAAACTAAAATAAAAGACAATAGAAATTAAAAAAATATTTTTTTAGAAAAAAGCTTTTATTTGAAAAACAAAAGTAAAAAAAATTTTCTATCTAAGGAGAATATTTTTGCTTCCAAGTTAGGATTCCTAATTTTATAAAAGCTTTGGAAACAGTGCTTAATTCAAGAAAGCAATTCTGTAATGCAGTATTTTTATGCTTTATGACCGCTTCCAATGATTTTATAAATTTTGGACTAACTTGTAAGCAAAAATATTCTTTAATAGGAAAACATTAGGTTATAGTTTTTAGTGTCTCTTTTAAATAAAAGATTTTTTCTAAAAAAACCTTTTTTTTCTTTTTAGTCTTGTTTTCATTCCAAACGTCTTGTTCTCTGAGATATAGTTTTAATCCATTATTGTAACACCATCATTTTGCTGGTTTGTGCAAAATTGTTTTTGCATTTGACAGCACATTCTAACCTCTGTTCTGTGTCTATCGTCCAAGATAAATGAATTTAAAAAAAGTAACGTTTCTTACGAAACGTAACAAACGTAAATGAAAACGTAATGAAAATGTTTACTTGAGTAGATATTAATATATTTCTATAAGTGAATGAACAGTGTGCCTTTTTACACACAGACCATGACGTCCCAATAACCATAACCTAAAACTTTAAAACTCCATTTAACCTCTTTAGAGTGTAATTATCTACAAATAATTGCACTATCACGCAGATTAAGTAAGTATGCAAAATCTCAGTTCATTGGGACAACAGAAACTATGAAACAGAAAATATGAAACAGGAAGGCGGACAATAAAGCAAGTGAAATAAAGGTTTTTAATACACGATATAATTGAAATACAGTAACTGAAAAAAAGATATGTTATCTAAAATGAAGAAATATAAAGAAAAGCGTAGCTGTTTTCATTTGAAAACTCATTTTGCTACGAGCATGCATGCTATTTGCACCACAATAGACACTAAGAAACTGCACGTCTAATAATAATAGGTATTTTAAATGAGCTGAAATATAATGGACAATTTGTACAAAAAGACAGATAATGAAATTTAAGATAAAAATTAAAGAGAGAAAGAAAGGGAAAAATGACGGCATAAAATGGTCTTTATGGCTCAGATTAATGGAACCAAACATATCTTATCAGATACTGAATTGCTATTTAATTTTTTGGGGATTAGTTTATGATAAATGTTCTGGTTTTCATAATATTTATACCTACTTGAAGTGATGTGAGAGAGAGGATCGTGAGTGTTTTTTTTTACAGTGTACAATAATACAAGAGCAGATCATCTTGAAAAGAATGAAGTAGGTGTTATTTACTGTTTATAAACAGAAACAAATTAATTGAAAAGGTATTTCCTTTTGGTTTAAAAATTGGGCATTACCTATTACCGATAAGGGAATGCTATTTCTGTTGAAAATATGTATTATATTATAGTCAAAACCGGTGACGAATGATTTGTTATTTTTTAGATACTGGTCTATAAAACAGAATTGCGTCGTTACGTCTTTAGGAAAAATGAGAAATATTAAATATTATTTTTGTACATGTTTAAATATTTTTTTTTGAATAATTGTGATTTTTGCAAACTTACCATACCATGGCGCAACCATACACTTTTGTTTATCTTTCGTTTTATGACTTCATATTTTGTTCTCTTGATTTTCATAACGCAGGATACTATCTTCTGTGTCAACTGTCATGGATAACTAGATCAAACTTTTAGAAAATGGTACGATATAGGTATGTACGATATAAAATGAAATAACAGGTTTGTAATAACTATAAAGCGAAAAGATTAGTATTTTATGTAAATGTCCATCCATTAAAAATTATTTGGGCGCCAACAATTTAAACAACTCTTCCTTTGATACACTTGCGAGTTTTTGTAGGCTGTTGAATTTGTACGAACAATACCTATATTATTTTACTTTTTTCTTTCTTCAGTCCTTATTTACTTTTCTAACATCAATCATTATGGCCGTCACTTTTGTGGATAAAATGTTACTATTGTTATTAATTATTATTACGTATCTAATATAATTATCGATGTATTTAAATTTATTTTTCTGTTGTAATAATATTGGTAACTCTAAGGTTTATGTTTTTTGGATGAACTTTAATGATTGAAAATTTTTTTTGTCTCTCTCGAAGTGTCAAAAAAAGTTGTGTGTTCATATCCGGCATAACACACTGCTCAACAATTGAAGTGGATATTGAGAGAAATTCTAAATTTTGGTAATTCATTGTATATTAAATAACAAAAAACAATTACAAAAAATAAATTTATATTCGTTCACACTCAAAATTAAAAACTGAAGAAAATTGTCCGTAAAAAACCACTATTAGAAGTAAAACACAAAATCGAATAAAACGTAACGAAACTTAAAAGATCTCAAATTTAAATTTTACATCATCCCTACAAAAACCTTGTACCGTGTAGGACCTCTCCTGGCTGTTAGAAGGGCTCTTACTCAATTGGAGAGACTCATTATCAAATTGTTCATAAAATCTTGAGGTATCACTTCCCAAATTCCTTGCATGCATTAGCCAGCTCTTGTAAAGTGTCACGAGACTGCTGGAGCTGGTTTAAATGCCTAGACATTTCGGCCCAAACATGTTCGATGCAGTTCATGTCAGGCGAACAGGGTGGCCACTCCATTCGTGTAATGCCATGGTGTCCTATGCGCTCATTCACAAATCTGGCGCGACGAGGGCGGGCATTATCGTCAATAAATACGAATCGTTTGCCTATTGCACCAAAAAATGACACAATTATCGGCTCTATCACTCTGTCTCGATAGCGGACAGCAGTCATTGTTTTATTAATTAAGACCAATAGGTCTGTGCGGCCATTAAAACATATGCCTCCCCATACGCAAACTAACCCGCCACCAAAAAGAGTGGTTGGATTTTCATTATACCGTTGTTCTCTTAGCCAAAATGCTAAAAAGTGTGGAAGGAAAGAGGATAACGGTACAATGCACATGTGATGGCTTCAACCACTCTTTTTGGTGGCGGATCAGTGTGCGTGTGGGGAGGCATATGTTTTAATGGCCACACAGACCTATTGGTCTTGATTAATGAAGCAATGACTGCTGAGCGTTCTCGAGATAGAGTAATAGAGCCGATAATTGTACAATTTTTTGGTGCAATAGGCGAAAGATTCGTGTTTATTGATGATAATGCCCGCCCTCATCGCGCCATAATTTTGAATAAGCGCATAGAACATCATGGCATTACACGAATGGAGTGGCCACCTTGTTCGCCTGACATGAACTGCATTGAACATGTTTGGGCCGAAATGTCTAGGTGTTTAAACCAGCTCCAGCAGCCTCTTGAAACGTTACAAGAACTGGCTAATGCATTGCAAGGAATTTGGGAAGTGATACCTCAAGATTTTATGAACAATTTAATAATGAGTCTCTTCAATCGAGTAAGAGCCCTGCTAAGAGCCAGGGGAGGACCTACACGGTACTAGGTTTTTGCAGGGACGGTGTAAAATTTGACTTTCGAGAACTTATAAGTTTCGTTAGGTTTTATTCATTTTTTGTTTTACTTCTAGTTCTGGTTTTTCACGGACAATTTTTTTCAGTTTTTAATTTTGAGTGTGAACGAGTATAAATTTATTTATTGTGACTGTTTTTTGTTATTTAATATACAATGAATTACCAAAATTTAGAATTTCTCTCAATATCCACTTCAATTGTTGAGCAGTGTAGATGCGCTGTTTAGAATACATTAGAAATTTTTGACATGAGCAAATTTTAAAGTGTTTTGCTGAATTATCTCTTCTCTTGGTCTAAGCGATTCACTGCTAACATCTGTTACTTGATTTATCTTTTCATTGAATAAGAAGAACGTTTTGACTTTTTACAATTGCAAATTATACAAACGTTGGCAGTATCTGTTCTAACAATGATTTTAGAAAACAAGCACGTATCCAGTTGGGTTTATTATTATTACTATTATTACGACTACGTACAACATATCTCCATGTTGTACTTAAGCTGCATTGCTAAAAAAATTGTTCTCCAAAAAAACATACTAACTTTAAAAATTTCTAACTTCTCTTATCGATATATTTAATTTCAATTTAATTTCAAATGGGGATTGTCATTCTTTCGCATGACTCAATTTTAGATTACTGATGTGGATCTTGAATTTCACCTCGGTTTTCACTCATCTTTTTCTAAATATCACTTTTTAGTATAAGAAAAAATCGCGTTTACTGGTGGCCTGAGTTGATAAAAATTGGTACTTTTCAGAAATTTCATAGTAAGAACATAATTAAATGCGGCAAATTCAAATTCCAGAACTACCTTCCTATACTCGTTTATAAACAGTCTGTATAATTTGACGTTTTTTCTTTGTTTATCATCAAATTTGATTTTACAAACTATATTTACTGTTAGGGTAGGTATAAATGTGTTTTTGAAACGAACTAAGACCTAAACTAATAAATTATTACTTTTGTATCTATAAAGAAATGTGTCTTTGCTCTACAGGCTGTTTGTGGATTGCGCTCATTTTTAACCACTAATAGACCTCGTCAAAAGGAACAACTTTTCTCTCTCCAATTTTCGACGATAACATGTCATTTTTGAGTTAAAATTAAAAATAAGTTGAGGCTGAAAACCCGTCTCCGCCTATGTCTAGATACGATATTTTTATTCAAACAAAAAAAAACTATGGAACCTAAACAGCGTAAAGTCAAAAAAAAATTTATCAGTGTCAATGTTCGTGGGTCAGTAGTACCATTATAAAAATTACTCAATACACGCAATACACGCTTGAACCCTTCAGGGTAGGAAAGCTTGTGGTCTTGCACACAAACGGTCAGCTCCTTGACGGTATTACTTGGAACACAATTTGAACACTAGTTGTTTCACGTGAATCCATAAAAAAATCACACGGATTTAAATCTGGAGAGACTGCACCTCCTGGAGATGGTAAGAGTGTAACTACCCCGTACACTTAGGACCAGATCACTCAATTCGGCGTTTGAATAATTGGTCATAATTATTTAATTTCACTCGACCTTAATTCACTCGAACGCGGGATTGCGACTGACTAACCGAATGTCTAAACAAACACCTGATAATTTTTTTGGTGCACAAAGTTATCCCTTATTTGTTTGTTATTCCCTTATTTCACGGTCAACGTTCAATGCAATTTATTTTCATTTATATTTTATTTGCACCTGATAAGGAGAGCCATACTGAACGGCTCGTGAAAATCGTGGGGGGAAAAATGGGAAATTTTTTTTTGGCACGGAATTTGTTTTGTCTTCAAATTGACTTTTCATAACGCATTCTTGTAGTGGTTAAAATTTGTGAGCGCATTCCTCAAACACCCTGTATAACAGACAATGGATATGGTGATGCGTGCGTACCTCTCAGTGTTAATAATAATAGTAATTACGTATATCGTGAAATAATCCCATAATATACTGATTCTGTATGGGTTCATACAACAAGTGGGTAAAGTTGTATACAAGGTGATTCAGATAAGATAAAGAGCCTGACGATCTGGCGACGCAACCCAAAAAACAAATTCCATTTACGTCTTGATCTAATTTTAATTACGATTTGCATTTGCAAATTATCTTATGTTGCTGACAGTGCTTGACAAGCTTTGACATCGGTGCTAGTCATTATTGTCACATTGTATCCTGCATTGCTGTTGCTACAAAGAATTTGTTTGCCCAACGTTTCCCAAATAGACAACATTCTAGAGACATGGTCTTTAAACGTCCTGAGTGGGAACTTAGAAGTTGGCCTCTTTGCAAAAGTTCGTTTAATAGCTTACATAACACAGAACCAACCGGAATCAGCCAGACTTCAGTTTGTCATTCTGAGAAAAAATAAATTTCTTACTTATCATGTTCAGCTAGTACGAGAACTTGGGAAAACTGAATTTGAATGCATATTAGAGTTTTGTCTCTTTATCAAAACATACATACAAGTTGGCAACAACTTACTTCAGAAAATTTTATTGTAATGAAGCCTAATTTTTTTAACAATGATAGTGCACAACAGTCATTACTATGCTCAAAAAAATTTACTTTGGGTAAGCGAAACACATTTCCAATAAATTGTTTTGGTGAACGTTTAATGTGGCATCTCGCATCTTCGTGAATCGTATAATCGGGCCATTTTTCATCCAAAAAAAACAAGCAGGAAGCCGGCATTTTGAACACAACTGCTTTAATGCTTCATTTTTTCATACATTTTGTATTGTAGTTTATACACCGAAAAGAGTTCTCTACTTTCTCTATCATTCCGCGAAAATGAATGGTAATAACGATCGTTCTCTGCGCTGAGTCAGAGCGACCTAAGTTGATAACTTGGATTCAACTTGCAAATCTTAATTTAAATAGGATAATTAAAAGGCGTAAATGAAATGTGTTTTTTGGGTTGCATCGCCAGATCGTCAGGCTCTTTATTTTATCTGAATCGCCCTGTACATATTATCTACGCAAGAATGATAGCGTACAAGGCGTATTCCGAGTGTTACTATTATGTTTTCTTAAGAACCCCAAAATGCTAAATTAAATAAAAATTCACATTCCAATAGAAAATCATTTAATCTATTTACGTTATTTGTTTGTTAATTGCTGCTTCAACTACAACAGTTACCATTACCTTGTGCTTCATCGTTACTTTTAATTATGGCAACGAATTAATTCATTATTTCAGTAACTGTACTCCATTGACATAGATTTGATGAAAAACCTCCCCATTACATAAGCCAAACTTGCTCGAAACGACTTTGGTAGAAGTGATGAAACAGAGAACCGTCGGATTTAAATTTTTAATAAAATTAACGCCAAATGAAATGATCACTGGGTTAAACCTATGAAGTGACGTTTTTCCTGTCGTGGTTACCATATTCTTATTGGTACCAATATTTCGAAATTAAAAACCATTCTTAAAAATAACAGTTTCGTGAGTTACTCTATTTCTACACTTTTT